>NC_054828.1:86871486-87173257 GCF_018345385.1 Vulpes lagopus | reverse complement strand
TTGAACTAGTGGGGAGCCTGCCCTTTGGATTTTCATTTACATGAGTAATGAAATTTTTTGTACCCTCTTGGTGCCTTATAAGGGTTTCCACCTTCAAGCCAAAGCAAATACCCAAACAATGAGCATTGTCTGTAGGTTATGAAGACTTCTGGACCCTTCCTAGTGCCTGGAAATTAATATTAATTTAAATATCTAATGTTTAATACAAATTCCTAAAGTAACAGCACTTAGTAATGGCCATGCTTTTTATACAGCATATTACAGAATCAATACTTTTCTCCTTTCATAGGGATGATTCTCATCTGTCTTCCCTCCTTTATTACTCATTGCTAAACATATATTTGAACTAATATATTTAAATCATCTTCTTCTTAGCAGGTAAACATATTAATGGACATATACATGGACCAGGGAACCCTACCTTTGCAAATTTGCAACATTCTATCAACTAGCCAAACAAAATATTCTATATTCTACTCTGTGTAGAAATATATCAAATATTGACAAGCTGCTTCATGGATAAAGTAATTTTCCTTTTCAAGTACATGTTTTTTAAAGCCCTTGATAACACCTAGCTCTCATATGTTCCCCACAGAACTGTGGTAGCAATTATGCTATGTGTTCACCACAACATTTTCCTCTCTTGTAGAGCAGTGAAAAACTACCGGGGTTAGATTTGACACAATGATTGGGTTTTTGTCAGTTTAAAGTGTGTGGAAGTGATCTGTTGCTTGGAGCCTGAGACAGTTAAAGAAAAAGTGGGAACTCTTCATTTTGCTTCTTTCCTATCTATATAGCTAATGGAAAGATTCTGACTTCCTGAGTTACCATTTGGGTAAAGGTTCCAAATAGAGCCCCCAAAACACAACCAACAATGCTAGTAACTAGAATCTCGTGCAAAGCCACTGAAATTTCAAAGATTCTGTGACTATGCAAAGCTTAGCTTACTTTGGCTAATACCAGTACCTGAATGTCCATAAACAACAATTACTTTATCAGGTAAATACAAGGAGCTTTCTATGACTCTGAAATGTCTTTAGCCAATTACTTTAGTACCAAATGAGATGAATCCTAAATACCACAGGATGAGAATTTTGAGGGTAGAAAATCTCTCACTCATCCTGTGGTCATATTCTTTTTTTTCTCAATTTCCCAGATTTTTTAAAGCTCTTTGTCTTTCTTAATCTGTCTTGCATGTTACCTTTTCAAAGAATACCTTGCCTTTTAGAATCTGCCTTAATATGAGTACATCAAAAGAAGCAGGACGTAGGTACACTTGCCGTGGCATCAGAAATTGTCCCCAGAGCAATTACAGAACTTGTTTAATAATGTATCCTTGAAAGTAAGATAAATTACTTTGCCTGGAGTATGTCTTTAATTTGTATATGTCTATTCTCAAGATCTTATTACTTATTTCAAAGAGCAAGGTAAATTGCCTGCATGTATGCTAATGAACTAGCTATTTGAAATCATAACTTCTTTACAATCAGTATTGCTGGATCCCTCAGGATTTGAAGTATTCTTACTGGCTAAGTGTGGCTTTATCTTAATTTCTGTTAAGAAATTTGGGAATTATTGACTAGCTAGTGTATGGATGAAGTAATTTTCTTTTTCAAGTATGTTTTCCTTGTGAAAATATATTGTCAGGCATGTATAACCCTTTAATTTCAATTCCTTTGTAACAGAGAACAGTACAATACATAAAAAATTGATGCACCAACCCAAATATTAATGTGATTTCTTAAAGGTGTAGACAAGCAAATAATAAAATATAACACTCTGTTTAGTTATATATGACAACTACTTACGCTGTCTTTAATTTGGCTCTAAAGAGTTGCTTTCCAAAGCTAGAATTACAGATGCTTTGTAAATTATGGTGTTTGTTGAAACACATACATTTGGGTATTGCAAATGTGGAAGTAATTTTTAAAGATATGACTTCTCCTATACCTTTTTAGATTGAATCGCAAATCAGTGATAGTCTTTTTGTTGATCGAGGTTATACTTTATTTAAATTGAGATTCTGAGTGCTAAAATAGATTCACATTGAATGCTCTCTTCTCTTCCTCTAAAACCCTACTTTTTATTTGTACTATTTATCCAGTACTTAATCAAATACCAGTTTATAGACCTCTTTTATTATTGTCTTAGATTTTTATTAATTCCAAATTTTTATGTAGCATTATTTGTTACTCTTGATTCTCTACCTAAAGTTTAAACCCTTAGAGAACAGGATCTTTAAACTATATAAAATGTCCCTAAAAGTTGTTTCATGAAATATATACCTAGTAACCAACCCCCCATTTTATATAGTTCTATAAGCTTATATGTAGATACTTGCACCCAGAATGTATAGAGAACCCAGAATGTACATACCTACAATCCCATGTACATAATGATCATGATCAGGTTGTGATGTAAGAATATCAGCTAAAATCTTGGAATTTGTTGGACCAAGGCAAGCAATGGTTGTAGCATTTAAAACTACTTGTTTTAATGATGCAAAGTATATCTTAATATTTAAGCATCAATTCACTGTGTAGGTTATAGAAATTTTTTTGTAAATAAAGAAGCAGGACAAAATAGCTAAGAAATAGGAATTAATCCAGGAGGACTTGGTCATACTGGGAAGCAGGCTATCTCATTTCACATTGTTTGCTTCACAGAGTCTAATAACAGTTGGTTTCAGGAACCTGCAAAGGTCCATCAGCTGTCAGTTGGCTGGTGATATGATAAACGTCTTAATGAAGACGTCCATGGTACCTGTGGCAAAGTTGTGCTTTCTCTGCTACAAAGTTCATAGTAATTGACTGGCTGATTAGCATTTTAAAATCATAACTAGAAATGTTTATATTTGAGATTGAAATAAATTAAAAATCATAACTAGAAATGTTTATATTTGAGATTGAAATAAATTTTATTGATTACCTTCTAAGTAATGGAAAAGGCTTTGAAATCCTGTTTTGTTTTTTTTTTTTTTTTTTTTTTTTTTTGCTTACTAAGATCTTTCTTTCTGCCTCTCTAGAAATGACTTGAAATTTATCTTTCACCAAATACTTAGATTTTAACTGTGGCTGTATATAATAAAAATATATAGAAGATGATAGAGTCCTGAAAGGGTCACAAATACCAGTTGAGCAACAGGGTATTAAGTTCTCCATCAATAATGACTTCTCATGAGGCACCTGGGTGACTCAGTGGTTGAGCGTCTGCTTTTGGCTCAGGTCATGATCCTGGGATCCTACACTGGGCTCCCTACAGGGGCCTGCTTCTCCCTCTGCCTGTCTTTGCCTCTCTCTGTCCGTCTCTCATTAAATAAATAAAATCTTGAAAAAGAAAAATAATGACCTCTCATGAGGATACCATCAATACTCAAAACATAATACCTTACAGATAACCATCTTAATCAGATCATTGCCACCACAGATATGTGATTATCCACATCACAATTACAAACAAACAAGAGTTCAGCTGATACACACTCACTCAGGCACTCATAAAAAAGTACCCATTTCCTACCCCAACTAACTCATAAGAAGCAGACACACACAAACATAATAAACAAACAAACAAATAAATAAATAAAAAGAAGCAGACACCAGGAAGCAGGCTGATGACTATGTGGCAATGATCTACTACTCCTGTGGCTTTCCCTCTACATGTTCATCCTAAAATTTGGGATGAGAAAATACTTTGTGTGGGGAGGGGGGAAAGGTTAAGCTTTTAATTATATGTACAATTGAATTTTTTAAATGGATTGGATTTTCTCTTAATAACCCTAGGTATAATTATGCAACTGGGTCAAAATATCGTTAAAAAGGTCGATTGCTCAAGAGGAAAAGTGCTTTCAATTGTTAGCAGTTTGGGAAAATAAAATAATTTCATGTTTAAACTGCAAACATTTATTATTGTATCTAGTCCCAGATCTCCAAGTCAATTTCATTAAATTATGTCTTCATTGGTATAAAAAAACCAGCCTACTTGAATAATGTAGCTTTATTATATATGTGTGCACTCTCATCATCATTAATATTCTTTTGAAATGTATTTCAGGCCAGAGGTTCTCAAAGCGTGGTTCCCATATAAACAGCATCGGCACCACCTGGAAATGTGTTGGAAATGCAAATTATTGGGTCCCACCTACAAAATCTGCTGAATTAGAAATTCTTAGAATAAAACCTAGCAACCTGTGTTTTATAGAAGTCTTCCAGGTAATTCTGGATGGACTTTAAAGTATGAGAATCACTATTCTAGTATATTTTTCTGATTGCTTTGACTATTTTCCACTTATTTATTCATTCACCTTCATGTTAATGATAAAGCCATTGTTTATTATCTTAGAAGAGACTAGGTTATGTTGCATAAACAAAAAATCCTCAAATCTCAGTGGCTTAATATAACACAGGTTTCTTTCTTATTCATGCTACATGAATTGAGGGCTGGCAGAGGGTCTGCTAATCATTAGGTACTAAGAGATCCAGAATGATGGATCAGCCACCATCTATCTCTGTGTTGTTGGTTGTCTTGCAGAGCTAGATCCCAAAAACTTCAGTAAGTCCCTAGAAGAGAAGGAAATCAAGAAAGTCATAAATACAAAATAGCAATTCTACATGTGGGTAGAGCTCTGAGAAAAAAAATAATATGCCTGCCTTTCTACTTGGAGTATAGCTCAAAGCAACCTTCTGTTCAACGTGTATAAGTGTCTACAGCTACCCAATATAGTATTATGCTTCTAAGTCTTGTTTATCACAGATTCATCAGAGTAGCATCATGAGTCTCAAAAAGAAGTGTTACGGCAAATTTACTGCTTCTGGTCCTGAAATTCACATTTAACCAGACTTCCAATTTTGCAGCATGTACATTGTAGGTATTCTACGAGAAGAATTAATTACTAGCAGGTCTTAGATCATCCCTACAAATGTAGATAAAATGGCCAAGATCTCGCTGTCCCTTGAATCTTTAGCAGCTTCAGATCCATTCAGCATCAGCTTCTAATATGGTGTAGAACTCACTAATCCAGAATAAAAGGATATGGAGAGTATTACACATAACACTTTGAACATTATCTGATACTTCCTGCTAGTGATTAAGTAATCCAAATATACATACCACACACACATACACCTATAAATATACCAAATATCCCACTGTGTTATCTGGTCCAGGTTCACCAACTGTCAGATGCAATTATCTTTTGGGTCTCTTGTCTGTGCCAAATACTAAGGAAAAATTCCATTTCAGAGACTGTGTTGAGATAGGAGGACTCATAAAACAGAAGACTCTAAAATACAGTTGTATACTCATCCCATTCAGAAAAAACGATTCAGTCTAGTAGGTAAGACATACACCTATAAAGGTGAACATGGACTAGGGTATGGGAATGGATCAGCACAGATGCTCAAACAATGATGAGACAAGTAACATCCTTGTCATCCTTGAGAAGACAAGGCATCTCATTGTTTATTATTCATTAAAGGGCCCAGACTTAGTGAAGTTAACTATTGCAGGTTAATTTAGCACTTTTGTTTCAAATTGACTATAAATAACCTGTTCCTTAAATACCTTTGAACCAGTCATAAGCCTGGCTTCCTCATTAATTAATGACTAAGCAAAATATTTTCATGTATTCATTTGATATTTACCTTAGAGTCACAATATCTTTTTGAAATAATATACTGTGACAATATATATGACTCTAAAACAAATGAAATTCTTAATGCTTGAGAGTTATCCTGTTTTTGGAAGACTCTTAAGACAGAAGGCTCTAAAATACAGTTGTATACTCATCACACTGAGGAAAAAAGATTCAGTCCAGTAGGTAAGACATACACCTATAAAGGTGACCATGGCCTAGGGTAAGGGAATGGAGCACAGCATAGAGGCTCAAACATATTTCTTGCCTTCTACATGACTTTCTCCAAGGTGATAAAAATTATATTATATCCAATATATTGGATCTTGGATAATTCAAAAGGAAATCTAGAAATGTAGACACTTGGGCAAAGGGATGGAGGTCTGAATTGCACATGACAATTAGTTTTCTGATCAACTCCAGCTAGCTTTCAGAATAACTGCTTTGCTTAGAGACCCTGGAGGGGATATCTCACAGTTCATTTGAACCCTTTTACACCATTCCATATCCCACCCCCAAGATCAACAAGTTCACTTACTTATTAGTGAAGAATCTTATTAGTGAAGACTCCAACTGACATTTCTCTTAAGATGACAATCAGTGGTCTGTGTGTGAACTGTGAGGTTATGTGTGCTGGGGTAAAGGGTTGGCTGAATGAGGCTGACAAGTACAATGGACTCCACGACTGCAGGAGCTCATTTAATATTGTACATGTTTTCTCGAAAACAGACCCACTGAAGGCAAAGTCTTAGTAACATATAAGTAGAGTGTACTGAGTTAATTACTCCCTATGGTCTTAATTAAGAATTGTGCTGAAGAACAATCTGTTGCTTAGCCAGATGATAGTGGAAGAATTGTGTCTCCCTCTGGTAGGAATCTACTTCTACAAATACTAATGCTTTGAGAGCACAGATGTCTGGAAACCAATCTGTTATAAATCAATTTATAGATACTGAGTTATTGAGATCAATTGTGGTAGAGTGTATAAATATGTGAACTCTGTAGCCACACTGAGTTCAGATCTTGACTCCATTCCTTAATAGACTTTTACTGCTTTACCAAGCAATACATATAAAGTGACCTCAGCCTTTCAAAGCCATGGGTGGGGTTGTTATCTAAAGCACTTAGAACAGTGCCTATTACATGGCAACTGCTTATTATTATTATTCTCTTCCATAGCACAATTACATAGTACAGACCCATGGTGAACATGTTGCTTTTTGGCATTGGTGAACTGAGCAAAAGTTGGTAGAGGGATGAGATTATAGTGTGTAGGATGACGGAATGACTTACTGTGGGACTCACTTGGAATTTCATTTGTTGTCTCCCTGTAAGTTTTTCCTGATTAAATACCCAATCAGGGACACCTGAGAGTGGCTCAGTGGTTGAGTGTCTGCCTTCAGCTCAGAGCATGATTCTGGAGTCCTGGAATTGAGTCCTGCATTGGGTTCCCTGAATGGAGCCTGCTTCTCCTCCCTCTGTCTATGTCTCTGCCTCTCTGTGACTCTCATGAATAAATAAATAAAATCTTAAAAAAGAAAAAAAACTGATCATATAGAGCCATGGTTGTCAACTTTAAATAGTTTTGTTCCCCATCCCACCAGGGTACATTTGATAATGTCTGTGGACATTTTTGATCGTCATAAATGATGTATGTGGAGGGTTATTGCTGGCACCCAGAGGGTGGAGGTCAATGATGCTGCTAAACATTTTATAAACTAGACAGCCCTTCCTAATAAAGAATTATTCAGCCCAAAATGTCAGTAGTGCCACTGTCGAGAAACTTTGATATATACTGCTTTGATTTGATCAAACACCTATGGATTAGTGAGGTCAGTATATAAATGAATTAAAACTGAAACCAATACTGGGAAGCTGTGCTCTGGGACAGAGATTGAATCAGTGGTAATTCACTCCAGGTGGCCAAAGAGGTCTGGCAACTCCTATAGCAAATAAGCTAAAGGAAGCAATGAGTTCCCAGAGATAAGTGAATTAGTACTTAGGGGTCTGCTATCAGATCTGGCAATAAAGGCACTCAGAGATCATTGTTTTCCAAACTGCAGCTTTTGACTCACTGTCTATGACCCACTAATGAAAATCCATTGGTTCCATTTTAAAAAATAGAGAAAAAAACAGTAGAAAATATTAAAAGTGATGTCATTAAGATGGGAATTGTTTAATGAGACTTTTTAAAAAATATGTGTGCAAAATTGATCACAATGAAAAACATATTTCTTAATATGGATCACAGCTAAAAATGCTAAAAAGACACTATCTGAGATTTGCTAGTATCCTCAGCAATCCCAGTTTATGATTTAATATTTGATCTCAAAGACCTAGTCTTCAGAGCCTGCAAGTAAAATTAAATTTGGTACCATCTACAAATGTATGTAAGCATATATATTTATACTTAGAAATAACAGAAAGACTACAAGAATTTGGGATATCCACACAAGTAACAAAAGTACATATTTCTGATGGCAACATTTATTTTTCTGCACTGCTCCAAAGCTCTATGATGAATTTGTGTTAGTCTTCTAATCAGAAAACACACATACAGACACACACACATGCACACACTTATGAGAAATCTTGCTTCATTTAAGAAAACTGTTTCTTATGGAAGACTGATGAGGAACACGGGTCTTAGTAGGTTCAAGAGTGAATGTTGTAATAAGAACGTGTGTTGTTTGAAAGGAAGGAGATAACACATGGACAGGAAAACTAGCAAACTTTGGGAGTTTTGGTTTTAAAAGAGCTCTGTAGGTTTATAGACTAAATCCAGAATAAGTTCAAGTTTATGAAGAGACAACTCCAAAAGAAGTTTCCAGAAGTGAATTTTGGAACAAGGACATTTCTTGACCCATTTGTTTGGGTCTCCAAATACATTACTTTGAATATTGATGTTCACTTAATTTTGAAAACTATTCATTATTGTTAAAATATAGCAATCTCACCATTAATAATCATATAATCTAAATACTTAAAGGAATAAATATATATGAAATTACTAAAATAAAAACAAAGAAAATTCCACAAAGCCTTATTGCTATTCTTCCCAGTCACTGAAAAATACAATAGATCACTTTGGAACTCAGTAGCTTTAAATGAATTTCCAGGAATTTAAATATTTATGGTAAACAAAAGTTCATAAGTATGTGATAATGTATAAATCATAAATTATTTATGGGCCATTATATGAGATAAATTATTTGCAAATATTTATAAACCATTCACAAAGTACACTAACCTTTCGAAATGATTTACCATGTAACAGAATACATAAAATTATGATGGGTAACAAATAAATCCCTTGTAAAATATTTACAATGTATCACTTGGACTAATATTAATTAGTCCATTCATTACTTCAAGTAATTGGTAAGTGATTTACAAATTGGTTGTTAGCCAGGCAGATGAGGCTTTATGGCTTCATACAAATACATCTGAAGAGAGTATTAAGGGAAACCCTTTGTGTATCTTCTTCCTTCATTTTCATATTGCTGACTGAGCACAATTATTATAAATTTGACCTGTAAAATGATCATTAACCTGTGGGAATTAGCTGGTCACAGTTTGGTAAATGGATCAAGAATAAAAAGTCATGATTTCCAGCAAAGGGAGCGAATGGCCCAACTTACAGTGGCTTACATCACAAATTTATTTATTTACTTTTAAAACATATATTTTATTTTAGTGGAGGGGAGGGAGGTAGACTGTGAGGGAGAGGGACAGAGAAAGAATCTCAAGCAGACTCCCCACTGAAGCTCGTCGAGGGGCATGATTTCATAGCCCTGAGATCATGACCTGAGCCAAAATCAAGAGTCTGAAGCTTAACCATCTGAGCCATCCAGATGCCCCCACAAATTTATTTTTAACTCATACAATAGGTTTAGTGTAGCTGGTATTTTCCTCCTGTGGAGCAATAATCCCATGGTTCTCTCACATCTATGAATGTCTTTTGAGCAGAGGCACTGCTGGACTTTGCTCTGAACTATCTTTTCAGAGAAGCTTGTATAGTGAGTGAACAGCCTTGAAACGTAGAGGTAGTGTCTCCTTCTAAAGGAAAGGGAGCACTTGTTTATTGTCCAGTTTCATAAAGTTAACTTTTCCCTCCAGGTCAAAGGTCATGCAAATTTGTTTCAATCCATTATAAAAGATTTGCATCCCTAACCCAGGGTTCCCATCCACATGCTCTTCCATCTGACCTCCTCCATGTCACTCCTATGTGAATTGAGAGACGAGATCACCTGACATGATACATGATGTTTGTGCTATTTGCCTGTGGTATGAATAATAATATTTTTTTTCTCTGACTCAAGAGTTTTATGGCTTCCACTCTTAAACAGTAATAGACTAAAATTATTAGCTTGCAAGTAGGGTAACATCTCAGATACCTCACAAACGTTTATTGTTCCATGTTATCCTTACTCTAGAAACTAGGTTGATGGAGCAACCTTTCTCTGGATTGTTGTCAGAGAACATAATAACTAACAAAATTACTCTGAAGTCTTCTGCCTGGAAAGAGAAGCATCATTTATTTTCACATTTTATTGCCTAAAGCAGGGTTTCTTGACATTGACACTAATAATAATGTTAATAACATTTTGAGCTGGATAATTCTCTGTTGTGGTGAATAGTCTTGTGCATTATAGAATATATTCATTGTACTCCTGGCCTCTGTCTACTCAACACCAATAATAATCTCTCCTCTAGTTGTGACAACCAAAAACGTCTCTAGCTACCGATACATGTCCATTGGTGGCAAAATTGCTCTTAGTTGAGAACCACTGGCCTAAAGCAAGTCACAAGGCAAGACCTGATTTCAATAGCATGAGGATGTATATAATCTTCCCTTTAGAGAGGGCATTGCACTGAGAGACACCAATTATGAATAAGCAGTAATTCAATTATCACAGGGACCATTTATGTTGACAATTATATTAGTTAGTAAAGGATGCTTAGCTCTATCTCATTTTGGCTAACTCAACAAATATGGGAAAGCTTTTAGTTAATAGAAAAAGGATACTCCTTCCCTTGACAATTTTTACCTGGAGTTCCTGTCAAGATTGCACACACTGCTAATTTTTTCATTGGTGAATAAAATTGCAAAAATTCTGCACCATTCTCATGTTCCTTATTCAGGGCAAAAGGGCCCAAAATTTAACTAACACATGTTTAGGTTTACTTCAGCTTCCTATAGGACAGGTATATACACATCTCAGTAAGAATGAACAAATATAAAATGGCATTAGGTTCAAACAAATGGAAGAATTTAAGGAATTAAAGCTATTTCTCACTATGAAATGTAAAAATACAATATTGAAAGGTAAGACATAGGGAGAAAGTCTCTGGAAATCAAGTATACAAATAATGCACAGTTTTATTTACCTTAAAGCTGAATGGAGATATATTTACCAAGAAGTGAAGTGGACCTTAAGCTTCAAGTTTCCACATTTTCATCGATCTTTTCTAGAGAAGACTTTTGCAATATAACCATTTGGCCATTGAATTCTGTAAAATTTACAGAAGAAATATATTTTAACTGTGGCTGATTAAATCACTATATTGTTCTATTATGACTTCCTCTCTGTTATCCTTTCTCTTCTTCTAGTGTCTTCGGAGTAGCCATGGATGATTTGGATCTGTCATGAGGTCTTAACATAACAAATAAATAGATTGAACTCAGGATGTACAGGTGAATTGGGGTGAAAAAGTACATTTTTATGTTCACTGACTTAGCATTTTCCTTACCTTTGAATTGAAGCATTGAACCACAGTAAATTGGTAATATCTGTGATTATTTTCCCCTGATATCACATATATTTTATATAACTATAGAGTTGTAATAGTTAACTCAGCATATCAATTGTTTATCACTATTTGAAATCACAGGGGTAGGTCTTTTTATGTAATAATAAAGGCACAATATGTCAATATATAATCACTTTATTATTTTATATTTGCATTTCAATATAACTGGTTTGTTTTATAATATTATTATTTTATGCACTTATTCTGAAAAGCCAATAGGCTTCAGATTGCCAAAGAAGTCTATGATATCAAAAAGATTAAGAAGCCTTAGGCAAAGAAGAATTTTTTGTTTTAAAGATTTTATTTATTTATTCATGAAAGATGCAGTGAGAGAGAGAGAGAGAGAGGCAGAGACACAGTCAGAGGGAGAAGCAGGCCCCATGCAGGGAGCCTGATGTGGGACTTGATCGCAGGTCCCTAGATCAGGCCCTGGGCTAAAGGCAGAACTAAACCACTGAGCCACCAGGGCTGCCCAAGAAGAAATTTTTCTAATGAATACGCATAGTTTGGGTCTAGATGGATATATTTGTGTTTTTCCCAGTCACATAAGTTATAGCTCTCTACTCAAGAGTAGGAATAGCCTCTAGCATACTCCTGCTACCCATTCTGCTGACTCATAAGTATAGGGCTTGCAGTCAAATCACAGAATGAACACATATTATAGCACTTGGCCTTAGAAATGTGTGGTTAGTGAATATGGAGGCAGATGCTAATCTGTACAAATTCTTCTAATCAGATTTGTAAAACTGTGTTGCTCAGAACTGAGGTCCCATGGAGCCTAATTTAAAAATATGTTTGATTCTGTCTGAAAATGCATTATCTATAATTATAGATATACTTTTATTTCTTTCGTATGGGAATTAACAAATAAAACTGATTGCAATTGGGAATCCCTGGATCCCTGGGTGGCTCAGCAGTTTAGCACTTGCTTTCAGCCCAGGGCATGACCCTGGAGTCCCAGGATCGAGTCCTGCATGGAGCCTGCTTCTCCCTCTGCCTGTGTCTCTGCTCCTATCTCTCTCTCTCTCTCTCTCTGTGTGTGTGTGTGTGTGTGTGTTTCATGAATAAATAAATAAAATCTTTTTAAAAAATTGATTGCAATTACTTTATCTATAGAGCACAATTCTGTAGCAATAACACAAATAGGGAGATGCATGTGTTTATATACAAATGGTGTTAGAATCTATCTCTCCCACATCTTGACCTGGTGAAGGCTAGGATTCCACCTGTCTTACAAAAGAGCTTGAAGAAATAAATGTTTCTTTGAGAAATCTCTTATGTCTATTCATCAGTAAGTCAATACAGTCAATGGATACAGTTTAAGAGTAATTTGATTATGCAATTATGTTGCTCAGTACAACAGAGTGCCAATTTTAAAATGCATTTGGACTATTCCTGTGCATGTGTTAGTTTTAACTAATGTTAATTATTATTTCTAGATTTATTGATCACACCAGAATTCATACACAGTAAGAAAGAAGAATCTTAGTGAAAGTTAGACATGTGAATTGAAAGAAGGTTAGCAGAAGTTATAATACAGGAAACTAATGACATATTCTGTAGTCAATGAAAAGAATAGCATAGTTGTATATGAATAGATAGAGAATATATATAGTCATTAGGCTAAGTAAAATACGTCTGGGGAAAACTGAAAAATATGCTATAATTTTTTGACAAAAAAACATGTACAAATGTGTGTAAGTTTGTGGACCATCTTGTCCAGATACAACACCTGGTTTGAGTTAATAATGTCACCTCTGAGAACATCAAATGGGTAACTAGGAGGCAGGGGACGGACACAGATTTATTTATTTTTTCATCTATACCAATGTATACCTTTTGAATTTTGCAATATCCAGAAGAGTTAACTATTTAATAAATACATGTGTGAGTAAATTTTTATTAAAATATAATTCTGAAAAAGGGGGTCAAACACAAAATGAATCTATATGGTAATTATGAGACAATCCACCCCAAAATAACTATAAACAGATTAGCAAAACTATATCAGGTAAACCATATTACCAAATCAATATTAATGGGCAAGTTAATAATCCAGGTGAAAAACTTAGATAAGGAGGATTATGTTATTTTGATTAAAATTTCACTACAGAGTGAAGATGCTTTGTCATAGGCATTCATACAATTCGATATATAGCATTCAAAAGCAAGAAGTTATTGCCCAAACACCAATTTTAATGGAAAAATTTGACTTAGTTCTATTAGGCTTGACAAATTCAAAACAGAAAAAGTAATTTTGAAAAACCAATGATGGAATTTTGTCTTTAATAATAATGTTGTTTTAATAGTTTCATATTAAATGTTATATCCTACAGAAAATATATACCATTTTTGAATGTCTGTGAATGTTTTTAAACAGTGAGGTAACAAAGAATAAAGAATATCTTATTACCTTATCTGACTTCTAGTGGATGATTCCAGAAAGTAATAATGAAATAAACTGAAATAATCAAAGTACTTGGAAACTAAAAGCACTATTTTTAATAACTTTTGATTCAAAGAGAAATCAAAACTGCAATTACAGGCTTTAAAGAAAAAAGGAAGATGGCAAGACCATATATCAAACCATATGAGATGCAACTCAGGGTAAAATCAGATGAAAAATAGTAGCAACAAATACTTTCATTATGAAACAAGAAGCACTAACTAATAAATTCCACATTTAATTAAATAAGTAATAAGAAAGAACAAGATCTAGATTCCAAAAGACTGTAACTAAGAATATAGAGGAAAAAAGCTTTAAAAATATAAAGAGTAATAATAACACAATGAATACATTGGTAAACATAAACACTTCAGACAATGAAGAAATGTTGTCACTGGTTATTTGAAAAGATCAGTATGATGGACCATGATCTGATGGGGCAAGTCAGAAAACAGCAGTAAACAAAATGAATAATTAGAAATGTTATATAACTGCAGAGCACTGCAACTTGACATGACATGTGATAATTGGATTTTTCTTTTTTTAAGACAGCAGAAGCTGGAGCACCTGGGCGCTAGGTCAGCGAAGGGGCTGCCTTCTGTTGGTCATGATCCTGGGGTCCTGGAATGAAGTCCCTGGTTGAGTTGCCTGCTCAGCAGGGAGTCAGCTTCTCCTTCTGCCCCTCCCCCACTCATTCTGTCTCTCTCTTTCTCTCAAATAAATAAATAGAATCTTAAAAAAAAGCTGGAAAATTTTTGAAGGAGAGATCCAAAGGAAAGAAATTTATTAAAGAAATACAAGAGGGTAAAATCAACAAGACAAGGTCTTCAAGAAAAACAAGAGCATATGATGAGAAATAAGCTATAAAAGGAGGGATGACTCAGTTATAATAAATGAAAGAAAAAGTCGGTGGTTGCAGATTCAGGTAATTGGATAGGTGACATGGTAAGAAGTTAAGGGAATTAAGAGTTAAGAAAGCTCTCTTTCTTTGTGAAGAAGGTATCAGGTCATCTGCTGAGAGTGAGAGAAATCCAAAATGGGAGGTTTGAGAACAAAGGTGGAGGTTATAAATAGCTACTGTGAAGACTTTGGATGCTGGGCTCTCTAGAGGAACAGCACCTAATTGCTGGGTGGTGACAAGAGAAGGAGACAGCAAGCCTGTGCAGTGTGTTAGCAAGACTCCCCCCCACACACACTGGGCCATTGTCTTTGCCAGTTGTACAGGTTAGAGTCCCCTGAGAGGTGAAACTATGGGGAGGCAGAGAATGAGTCTGCTGAATTCCTCTAAAGCCTATTGCCTGGGGAAGGCAGTTTGGTTCCCACCAGGATAACTAGGAAACACTGCTTTGCCTCAGACTTGATTTGGTACAGGCAATCAGGGGTCCTTCCAGTGGTACTACCTGGAAAGAGACTATCAGGGTGAGATGAGAGGATGCAACTTATAAAATACCTAGGAATTTACCTCACTATAAATGTATGATCCATGCATGAGCACTGGTCTACACATATCTTGCAGTACAGGAAACTTCAATAAAAAGAGAAGCGTTGGAGGTTACTAAAACTTGAAAATCCCAGAAACAGACCTAACAGAGTACTGTAAGTGTATATAAATGATTATGCAAATATATATATGTATATGCATGTACATATATAATTCAATACTCTACAAAGTTGTCTTTTTCAAATTGGAGAAGTATATGTGTCATTCAACTATTTATATTGGGAAAATTGTGTCAACAACAACAAAATAAAATTAGAGTTTCTTCTTTACAACATGCAAAAAAAGAACCAAAGTGAAGATATTTAAATGTGAAATTTTAAATGATTTAACAAATGTAAAAATATACCAGTTAAGTGCACAAGAATAATATAAATGATTGATATTAGGAAAACTCTAAAGTCAGCACCATAAATTATCTATTTAATAAATATAACACTATAAAAGGAATATCTCAAAATTTAAAATAATCCTTTAAAAGAACATGCAACATAAAGAAATAATTGCAAGTGTATAATAACTTTAATATACAGAGTCCTAAAATGACAAATTAGAGGTTTTATTTATGTAACATCATTGAGATGGCAAAATTATAGGAATGGAGAAGAGATTAGACACCACTAATCCCTTAAGGGTAAGAGATGTTGAAGAGAGAGGGGTGGGTGTGATAATAAAGGGAGGGCATGAGAGGAAACTTTGCGGTGATAAAATGGTTGTGTATCCTGATTGTACAGTGGGTACACAGAATGATAAAAATGACCGTTAACTATAAACACACATTGTACCATTAATTTCCTGGTTTTGATATTGATTATCGTTATGTATATTTGGAAAACAAAGTGAAGTTTACATAAGAACTTTGTGTTATTTTTGCAACTTCTCATGAGTCTGTAATTACTTTATGAATCTGTAAAAATTTTAAAAACTAAATTACATAGAAAAATATGAAAATGATGGTCCCAGTTTTTTAAACACCCATTTCACATGCATATTCACATACGAATATACACACAAGAAATAAAAATGCCCAATAAACATGTTTTATCCATCAGTAATCAAATCAAGTCTAAAGCAAACAGAAAAGGTAATCTTGTTTTTTTCTTTATTTATTAAGTTGTCAAAGAAAAATTACCCTTTGGTGTGAGAGAATGGAAATTCTTACCCTACTAGTAGAACTCTAAATTCTGAGAAGTTAAACACTAGATATGAAAAAAGTCTAAAATTGTATATCCTTCATTCTAATAATTCCTTTTGTCATTTATCATAAAAAAATAATAAATGTATCTTCATACATGTAATCTCAGCGTTAAATGTTAAAGTATATTTTATAAGTTTAAAATGACATAAACTCCAATAATCTAATAATACAGAATTGGTGAAATGAATACTAAATATCCATTAGAGTAATAATGCATAATAAAATGTATGTGTTTTTATACATCTGAAAAGATATATATCAAGACTTATTTTATGATGGAATTATTAGTAATTTGTATTTTCTTCATTATATCAATTATCATCTTGTTTCCAGACTGTCTTACATAAATAACATATGTATTATTTTTATAGTTAGAAAAATAAGTAATTTTTTAGCTTAAAATATATAAAATAAAGAGACTAGAAAGACAAATAGCCACATCAAGTGGCTACTAAAAGCTCCTACTTTTAAAATGTATTCATGGCCCCCTGCTCCAGGAGTTAAAATAACTTGACTTGATGTACATCAACATAATATATTATTAGCAATTTCATATTGATCAATGCATAAATGTGACATTGGACATTGTCATTTATTTTCATCTTAAATATCTGCTCGAAAGACTTGTTAGCTTTCCACTTATATAATTTACCTGAAATGTTGTGTCTTTCTAGGAAGAAAGTGAAACCTTTCCTTCCTTTTCCTTACTTGTCTGAAACAACATCGTCAATCTAGTTAATGGTGAATAAGAATATTAGAGACATGTGTGACAATTGATGTGGAAAAATTAGGTTCCTGCTGGCAATTACCTATCAGGAGCGGGTTGACTGATTGCCAGAGTTAAAACACATGCAAACTGTCAGCCATCATACAGGGCAAATATCCCAGGACCCTGGTGCCACGTCAGGTAGAAATTCCATTTTCACTGCTGGGAGCCTGCCCTCCATGCCACACATTCATAATCTTCTCCCATCTAGCCAGGTCTACACATTCAGAGACGTCCATCATTCCAGCAGTCAAATATATGTCCTGTCAGATACATTCAATGGCTTTCATGATAAGTTGGATGAGAAGTGACATGCTACACATGATTGAGTAGAAGGGCATATCATATACAATTCCTGCTGTCACACTTTGTCATTCTATTTCTATATCTAGGTAAGATACTTAACCTTGACACCTAAGTTCAAATATCATGCCAATTAATAGACAAGACAAATCTAGAAAGTTTTTAATAAGTTCCATATAAAACATGGCTATGATGATAAGGTGGGTAAGTCAAATATTTAATAAAATTAACTTGATTTTCAATTTTGAAAACATAATTCAATAACAAAATTTTGAAAATAGGAAGCACAGTGATAGTCACCTTCAAATTTTACCTCAATTACCACAGCCATTCTAAGGATTGACCACTGTGCTAATGTGTTGATAGATACCATCTCCTTTACTGTGCTAATAGGTTCCTCATTACACACATGAAATACCTCTAAATCAGCATTGTATTCAAAAAGTATTCCCTGAAACCCGACTTTGCGCCAAATCCTGGGCTAGAGAAAACAACCTATTCATCTGTGGCAGATAATACATTCTAAAATTAACCAAGTACTGGCCATGATGAATAGGTGGGTAGACACTTTCTTCACCTGAGATTTTTCCTGAACTTTCTATCAATGGAATTTAGTTGATATGATCTCACTTCTCCAGCTAAACTGTCTTTTTCCCTCTAGCTCAGGGACACAGGATAGGAGAAAGCATACGCTCATCATCTCTCTGCACCTCCTTTACAGTTGTTTTATAATCTTCCCTTTAAAAAAGTGTTGTGCCCAAGATTGCGAATCCAAGAAACCGCCAAGGAGCCGACACCGATGCAAGCCACGAGGGTTTATTAGCAAGCTCAAGTTTGGGTCCAAGTATACCCGACACAGCGGAGCAGGGACTTGGACCCCAAAGTGGGTTACAGCTGGGTTTTTTATGGGCTGGTCTAGGGGATTTTCAGAAGGGGTGGAGGAATTTCTCAAGTCCTGTTTACATTCTGATATGGGGCTTTCAAGGGCATTGAGCTCTGTTCTCATTCTAATATGGGACTTTCTACCACGTGGGCTCTGTTGTCTTTCTGATATGGGATTCCCTGCCAAGGACATTCTGCAGTTTTTCCTGTAAAGTTCAGCTCTTATTTACAGGGACCTAAGATGGCTGTACTTGTGCTAATGCTAAACTTCAGGTGGAATGGCCTTGATTTTTCTCGGCCTCCACAAAAGGAAGAAAAAAAAGGAAAAGAAGGAAAATAACTTAATCTCCTTTTGAGACCATTTAGTTATTATCCTGGCAGTTGTTACCTGTAAAATCCCACATCTATTGAGGTCTTCTTTAAGATCATGTCTAGGACTTAAACCTATATGTTAGTCAGTATTTTTTAATATGATCTTCTGCCAAACACCCGGGGGCATTATCACTATGTGATCACCTTAATCCAGTCTCCTATATTGAGACAGACAATTTTGAACTAGAGTACTCAGCATGGGATGTTAATTTCCAGTTCCTTCTTATACCTGCTATGAGCCCCTGCAGATCCTCAACCTAAATGGACCACTTTCCCACGCAGGTGAACTCAAAATTCCCATTCCTGTCTCCCTTGTTGCATGAGGGTCTCAGTAAGTTTCTGAAGTAAGTACTCTTTATTTGCTCCAATTTCTTTTTTTTTTTCTTAAGATTTTATTTATTTATTCATGAGAGCTACAGAGAGAGAGACAGAGAGAGAGAGAGAGAGAGGCAGAGACACAGGCAGAGGGAGAAGCAGGCTCTATGCAGGGAGCCCGAGTGGGACTTGATCCCGGGTCTCCAGGATCACACCCTGGGCTGACAGAGGCGCTAAACCGCTGAGCCACCGGGGCTGCCCTATTTGCTCCATTTTCACATGAACGACTGAGTCACAGAGAGGATTAGTATCTTCTCCTATGTCAAAGTTAACAAATGGCCAGTGGAACTGAGCCTGGAAATGAAGACTTCATGTCAGCTTAAAAATCTTTAGTAGGTGCAAAGTGACTTGGAGGTTGGTAGATTACAGTTTCTTTAAGGAAAGTTAATGCTTCATGGTCCAGAACCTTTGGAAGTACATATTTTACAGATCCCTTAAAGAGAATTTGTGGAGGACAAATCAGGACAGTAGTGGCAGCCTAGACCACACCCATGCCATAGTACAGTTTTGTTATTTAAAGTACCTGTAGTAGAATATTATCTCTCACACTGAATGAGTAAACAAAGAAAACAATCCATTTTTAAAAAGTCCCTCGGGGGTACCTGGGTGGCTCAGTGGTTGAGCATTTGCTTTCAGCTCAGGTTGAGATTCCCGGGTCATGGAATGGAGTCCCACATCAGGCTCCCTTTGGGGAATCTGCTTCTCCCTCTGCCTATGTCTCTGCCTCTTTCTCTCTCTGTGTCTCTCATGAATAAATAAATTAAATCTTTAAATAATTTTTTAAAAGTCTCTAAAAGTACTTTTCTTCAAATATAATTTTATTATTACAAATAATATTTAGTGGACCAAACTTTGAGTTAAATCAGACTGGCTATTACCACTTTCTATCTATTTCTGTGAAGAAGGAGGAAAAGAAGAAGGAACAAAGGTTTTTTATTTGTGTGAGTGTGTGTGCATTTGTTGTCACTGATTTTACTAGTGTATGTTTGTCTTCCAAAGTTTGAAGCCAGAAAAATAAAATTGAAATCAACACTATGACTCAAAACATACAGAAATACTGAAAGAAGAGTGACCAAACAGTGAATTCAAAAAAACTGAACGGAAAAAGAAAAAGATGAAAAGAGAGAAGATGGGACAAAAAAGAAATGAGGGGATAACAGAAGAAGGGCAGGAAGGGGAGAGTAGTAAAATCAGGGCACAGAGCCAGGATGAGCTAAAAATAGGTGTGAACAGAGCCCACAGAGGAAAAATAATGATGGACTGAATAAGTTGACAAAAGGGAAATTGGGATAATATGTGTTTCATTTGTCCAAATTAAAAGTTTGAAGCAAGATCATAGATAAAGATGAAAGAAAAACTACAAAGGGAGGAAGATACAAAGATCTACCTCTAGGTTTTGAGGTATGAGAAGCCCAAAGACACGTGGTCAGTGATCAGACTCTGGGTGTAAGATAAGAACTTTTTTTTTTCATAATTTTGTTCGTAATATTCATTTTAGAATTGGAGGTGGAAGGGTATTGGGCTGCTGAAATAGATGGGCTTATGGCAGTATCTTCATGTCTTGTTATATAAACAACTGAGAAATATTTAAAAACAAAAACTTGAAGGTGATATTTTCAATTTCTGTGACTTACAGAATAACTGTAAGAAGGTATCAGAAATGGGATGCAGAGGTTGTACTGAATAATCCTTAAAGATGTTATTTTCAGTTCTAAGTTTTCTTATTTTTGTGACTATTGCTATACTGCTTCTTTGTCTTTTAAATATTAACTTGGTAGCGTCAAAAGAACAATTAGGTAGCAAGCAATTAAATAGGCTTTAAACAGCTGGATCAAAACGCTGTACTATTTGGGTTGTCTGACATTGCTCAAGCAGTCATCTCAAAAGATGCTAAAAGGAAAAAATAAAAATATAAGAAGGCTGGTCTTCTGAATCCAGGCTGCCTAACTGCTATGTTAAAATAATGCTGAAAACAGTATTATTTTAATTAAAAGGTAAGGACTGGCCTATAATATACTCTACTTTCCACTATTCCAGTGTTAGCAAATAATGCTTAACCGTTGGTGTCTCAGCCCATTAGCTTCTCCATCTGGTTATCTTATTATATTGGCTCAATAAATTAGTCAATGTTCTTATAACCTCCAGGAAACCCAGAACAGGTCATGTCTTTTGCTAGATTGACTGGAAATTGCTATCATTAGGTGGTGTGTCTGTATTCTCTCCAAGAGTTAATGGGCACAACTGTAAAATGCGTCTGGGCCTGCAGCCTGGTTGTTTTTCCATCTCTCCATGTAGACCCTGGAGCAATGCAAAGATGTATGACCAAAGCTTTTGCAGGTTTATTCCTGAAAATACTCCATTAGCCTCAACAGTTCGAACTTTATCTTAACACTGAATTGCACTTGTCTGTTAATATAAAACCTTGACTGTCTTGGTTCTGGGTTGTTGTGCTACGTGTAAATGCCTAGCAGAGAGCTTTTAAAAGTTTTTATCACTAGGTGCTGCCGTGTGGACTGCAGGTGATGTCATTTGGGACCAGATTACTAATAGCCTTTAAAATGTTCTGTGGCTTTTCTTCTTCATTTTTTTTTTTTTTTAAGATTTTATTTATTCATTCACGAGACACAGAGAAGGAGAGGCAGAGACACAAGCAGAAGGAGAAGCAGGCTCCATGCAGGGAGCCTGATTCAGGACTCAATCCCGGGACTCCAGGATCACGCCCTGAGCCGAAGGCAGGCACTCAACCACTGAGCCATCCAGGCGTCCCTCTTCTTCACTTCTGAATGAACATTGATCATAGTATTGCCAATAACTACAGTTATTGTGATTTTCTATAATAATGCTTCCTTTACTTTTAATATCACTACCCTGTGTGCTAACAACATAAAGGTGGAAAATTCTAAAATTCCCAGGATATGTTATAAATTGTGAAGTATGAGAGACATGCTATAGTGTATACAAAAATTTGGAGAAATTTGAGTTGAAATTTAAGATTCAAAGGTGTACTTTGGAGACTTTTTATTGTGATAATCTATGTAAAATACCTAGTTCAGTGGTTAAAACACACAGAGGCAAAACAAGGTAAAAGACCATGGGGGAGAAGTTGGGCGTGATGGGCATGTGTTGCTGGATAAGAAGACACAACTAAGGGGTGAAAAGTCCTTGTGGCTAAGGAGTTTGGGATTATTGCTTTAATTTTGGGAAGCAAAAGGATTAAATCAGTGCCTTGGGAAGAATGAACTGGCAATCTAGAGGGAATTAGAGGTTTTTTTCTTCTTTGGAATTCAGGAAATGTAACATTACATTTGTTATACAAAGCAGTGGGAGATGGAACTGTAAAAACTTAAAATATAATTCACCTTGAAAACAAATAATAAAGTACTGAGGATGGTGTCCTTACTTGAATATCAATCACATTTGAAATTACAGTGTACCTTTTATTTCTCATATTGGTGTCTGACACAACAGGGAACTCTTAGAATGGAAAATATATACAAGGTCTATACTCTCTTCTAATGTACCATTTCCTCCCATAATATCACTGTCTTTACCCAGTAGTGGTGAAAAGCTTATTATTTAACAAAATAGCGAGTCTTAGTGTGGATACATCTATTGGTGTTGGAGGGGGCCTCTTTGAAATGTTAAACAGCCACCTGTTAATTCTGTTTCTTTGCAACAGAATTTGCATTTATTTCAACTGCATTCTGTAACAGAGATGCTTTCCTGTGTTTGAATGGATACAAATATATATATTTTATTGATATGAATATACTTACCTAGATGTGTATGATAATGTATACATCAATCTTTTACAATATGAACAGAAACTTGGAAAATGAACACATAGTGGAATAAGTCATCCTGTTTAAAACCTACCTAGTTTCACTTCCTGAAATGTTGTGAAAAGGAACAGTGTGCTTTGTTTTACCAAATTGTGTCAAGTAGTTTTACTTCTCCAAACCTGCCACTCCGGTGTGAAGGATAGCAGCAGGCTGATGCACCAAAACAGCACGGAAGAAGCCCAGGGTTGGCTAAACCCAGTAACAATGCCAGCAGGGAAAGAAAACTTACCTCCACTCAAGGAGAATTCATTTGGCTGTAGCTATAGCTGTGCTTTAGGTGTAATTTCTGATTCTGCTGCATTGGGACATTTCCTCTGAGTTTTATTTTTTGGCATGTTTTGTTTTTATCCTTAATACTGATCACATGTGTTGTGCTTCATCTGATCACCTCATTCCATTTACCCATGACCGTGCCGCTGAGTACCCGAGCAGGAGGGCTGGGTGGAATAGAAGACTGCAGTAAAGAGCTGCATAGCCCATGAACACACGTTCTCATTATGCTCCTAAAATGAGTGTAGAGCGAAATCGGGGTCAGTAAGGACAAACCGAAGCACTCTGCAGCGAACAGAGTTCTCCTACATTCACTATCTATTCTTTAGAACCTTGTATATATATTCTCTATGTTCTCCAGTCTCTCCTGCTCTGGAGATTTCTGAACTGAGTGCAATGCCACTCACTGAGCAATGGCGGGAGGGCAGTGGGTAGGACTTCTGCTCTCGGAATGCATGCACCTTCATTCTTGTAGCGGAGTCTATCATGTCTCATTTGTGGTCAGAAATGTACTCATGTATCAGAAATGTACTCACAGCATAGATTTTTACACTGGTAATGACATGTTGATTAATTTTGCTTTTCTTGTACATAACAAACCAAAAGTAATAATAATAATAGCTACAAAAACTGAGTATCTCAAATGTCACCCTATCTTCTAGTACTTTCCTCAGACTTTTACATTCATTTCTGTTTTAATCCACAAAACAATGATAAGAGGTAAAGTCCATTACCCCTGTTACAAAGGAGGGGACCAAAGGAAGAAATGAACTCTCTCAACCTCTAACAATGATTAAAGGAAGGAAGCAGTTGAATTGCATGATTATTCAAAGGCCAGGTAATAGTCTTAAGCTCTTATATGAGTGCCCTACGCCCATTTTTCATGGTGATTTTCCATTTGTGAGGTTTTTTTTCTTTTATAAAAACTTTCTGTATGTTCAGTTTTATATATTTACACCAGATATAACATACATTGGCATAGAGATATAAATATATTTGTATATTATATATATATTAGAATAAATTTTGAAAATTTTCTCCCTTCACAGCCTCCTCCAATTTTCTGTTTCCTCTTTGGGCCTCCAAATTTCACCTCAGACGTTTTCCTCGTATGCTATTGATCCTTGTTTTGTTTCTATCTAGAAAGCTCATGGAAGTGCTCTCACTATGGACTGAGATATGAGTTTCTCTGAAAGATCATCTCTCTGGGCTGTTTTGTTAAAGCCTATCTGCTAGCAGGGTCCTTGGGTTCTTCTTCTGGGGCTACTCTGATTCCTCAGGAGGACCTTCCTAATATCCTGCCAGACGGGTGCTGACCTGGTGAAGAATACTGGGGATGAGACGGGGAGAGGCCTGCTTGGCTCACCATTTGATGTATGTTCACGTAATTCTTTTCGTTTGTTGTGTGTATATATCTTCCGCCAACTGTGTCTTGTGCTAAGTTTTCCCTCTTCTGCCAGGATGAGAAAGGGGCAGTCTGGCACCTGCTGGCAATCTTATTTATCTATTATTTAGAGAAGCCCCTGTTTATAGCAGCCAACCTCCATTACCTGCCCTAATGTCTTGTCTTACTTGCAGCTCTGCTCGAGATTGGGATCCTTCTGTTTTTAGTCTCATTTTCACTCTGACTTCCAGAGAACCTATTGCTGACAATTTCTGAGGCTTTTTGGTGATTTCTGGCTTTTTGCACCTTGGCTCTTCTACCAAGTCAGGTAGCACTAATCCTTCTGCGTTTAGCTTCTAAAATATTAAGTCCTTTCCTTTTGTTTTAGGAGATTATGCCTTAAAAATCCTTTATTGATCTCATATGGGTATTCAAGAGGGATTCAAAGTTAATATGACTGTTTCATCTATCATTTTCACAAACAAGTACAAACGATCTTTTTTGGAATTCTGCAATAATTTTCATAAAGCTCCAATTCTGTAATGGAATACTAATAGTGTTAAATATAATAGGCCATAATATTATAATTAATTATATTTTCAGCTTCAGTTGTAACACAATTATCTCCCCAGCCAAACACGGTCTTGCATGGCTCAGCAGATTAAGAAAATATGCAATGAACTGGGACCTGGGGGGCTATGTCCTACCTGAATAACTGGTAATACCATTTCCATCTGCTGACATAGCATTTTTTCCTTCCAGGGTATCCTACATGTCTCTAAAAGGAGCTCGCTCTGATGAGGATGAGATACTTGCTTTGAGGCTGGGGAAGTTTCTTCTAGAATTCAAACTGCTCTTGCAGCTAACTGCATTTCTTGCAGACACGATATCACATGAGGTGGAAAAAAGTAGAAGTTAGAGTCTGATGGGCAGGAAGAAGATTTCATCTTGGAATTTGGGGCAGTCTCATATTGTAAGACAGCTGAATCCATTCAGGCCAAGTCCTACATAGATATAAATACAGGTGCTACATAGTCCTTGATGGAGCTAGGGCTTTATTTCCAGGAACAGGAAAACATGACCTGCAGAACTTTAGTGGAACAATCTAGCTTAGTGGGTCCAAGCAGTGGGCAGCACTGAGTTTAGAATTCAAAGTTTTCTTTTTCTTTTGGGATAAGTGACTGACATGGTTACTAAGAAAAAATAGAAGGGTATGCTACAGGAGAAAAATGGGATTTGAATAATATATTGTACTGTCTTTGTACTAGCAAATTTCCAAAGCCAAAGATAGACACAGTTTTTAGAAGAGCACTTGATTAAAAGTCACAGCTTGAGGACGAACCCTCAGAAACAGCCCTAGGATACAAAAGTCTAGGGACTATTCCAAGTTCTCAAGAATATTGGAGCCAGGGAGGTTGCCTATTTAAATTCTGGGGATCTCTGACAATAAAAGGATTAAGACAGTTTCCTTTATACGGAGTCCACATCAATCTAGCACTGAAATGACAGAAAGACAGAAGCCAAAGGGGAAATAAAAGCTTTTAAATAAGGGAGATGAATACAATAATGAATGATATATCCTCAAGAGGGCTGTTCGGAAACTAGTCTGAGATTTGATCATATTTAAGAATTCCGGTGAGTTTACAGGGCTGATGCGTTGATAGTCATACATGACATGGGTCATGCTGATTCACTGGAACATCAGAAATGTGGAAGACATGAGCAATTTGGTGTTCGAATGATCACTCATTACTGAAGGAGCAACAGTAGTCCCACTGAGCATGGCCCAAACAAAAGTGAGCAGCAGGGGAATTGGCAATATATATATATATATATATATATATATATATATATATAAAAGAGAGTAGAGGGTTAATTTGAACATGATTATAATTTTAATTTACCAAAAAAAATAATAATTTTAATTTACCTGCAGAAACAGAAGATTATTTATTTATTTGCTTGATAAAATAAAAGCCAATGTGGACATTTCTAGTGTATTTATTATAATATTTGAGACATCTGGCTTTTATTGGTTGATAAGCTTAGATATTTTAGCTCAGCATTTTTTGAGATGGCAGAAAGAGATGTGATTTCTTATCTTTGAATATAATTTGGGATATTGTATCTTCAGTTACATTGACTGGAGACAGAATAGCATGGTGTTTTTGAGTACATACTCCAATGGTTAAAACCTAGGCTTCAATCCCAACTCCAGGGATATCAACTGATTTAAATATCTGTGCCTCAATATTCTAATCTGTAAAGTGGGAATAACCATTGTATTTGTATATAGGATTTATTATAAAAGTTATTGGAAATAATATACATTAAAATATTAACTCATTTAGGGGATCCCTGGGTGGCTCAGTGGTTTGGTGCCTGCCTTTGGCCCAGGGTGCCATCCTGGAGTCCCGGGATCGAGTCCCACGTCAGCCTCCCGTCATGGAGCCTGCTTCTCTCTCTTTCTGTGTCTCTGCCTCTCTCTCTCTGTCTATCATAAATAAATAAATAAATCTTTAAAAAAATATTAACTCATTTAATCACATAAGAGAGAGTTCTCCAAAGTTTTTGTACACAGGAATCACTTCTGGAACTTTCTTTTTAAAATTTACTGATATGCTAAATGGATTTCATGAGACATTTTTAAGGCCATACTGATCCTTGTTTTCTGTGAGTGAGCGGGGCTTGAAAGAGGTTTTATCAATACCATTGTAATAGTAAGAAGCAAATGGCCTAAGGAGAATCTACCTCATTTAT
Source organism: Vulpes lagopus (assembly GCF_018345385.1). Classification (NCBI taxonomy): domain Eukaryota; kingdom Metazoa; phylum Chordata; class Mammalia; order Carnivora; family Canidae; genus Vulpes; species Vulpes lagopus. The sequence goes on along the minus strand of NC_054828.1, from coordinate 87,145,715 downwards.
GGTTGCCAAATTTAGCAAAAAACAGAGTAAAAACAAACCCAAACCACTGAATGCCCAGTTAAATTTAAACTTTAGATAAACAATAAGATAAATATCTCCCGTGGCCAACAAGCACATGAGAAAATGCTCTGCATCACTTACCATCAGCGAAATACAAATCAAAACCACAATGGGATACCACCTCACACCAGTGAGAATGGGGAAAATGAACAAGGCAGGAAACCACAAATGTTGGAGAGGATGCGGAGAAAAGGGGAACCCTCTTACACTGTTGGTGGGAATGTGAACTGGTGCAGCCACTCTGGAGAACTGTGTGGAGGTTCCTCAAAGAGTTAAAAATAGAGCTGCCCTATGACCCAGCAATTGCACTGCTGGGGATTTACCCCAAAGATACAGATGCAATGAAACGCCGGGACACCTGCACCCCGATGTTTCTAGCAGCAATGTCCACAATAGCCGAACTGTGGAAGGAGCCTCGGTGTCCATCGAAAGATGAATGGATAAAGCAGATGTGGTCTATGTATACAATGGAATATTACTCAGCCATTAGAAACGACAAATACCCACCATTTGCTTCCATGTGGATGGAGCTGGAGGGTATTATGCTGAGCGAAATAAGTCAATCGGAGAAGGAAAAACATTATATGGTCTCATTCATTTGGGGGATATAAAAAATAGTGAAAGGGAATAAAGGGGAAAGGAGAAAAAATGAGTGGGAAATATCAGGGAGGGAGACAGAACATGAAAGACTCCTAACTCTGGGAAAGAAACCAGGGGTGGTGGAAGGGGAGGTGGGCGGGGGTTGGGGGTGACTGGGTGTCGGGCACTGAGGGGGGCACTTGATGGGATGAGCACTGGGTGTTATTGTATATGTTGGCAAATTGAGCCCCAATAAAAAATAAATTTGTAAAAACATAATAAATATCTCCAGTGCAATATTTGAGATAAATTTGAGACCAGTAAAATATTTTTCATTGTTTAGATGAAATTCAAATTTACCTGGAATTCTATATTTCATCGAGCAAATATCACCCTCGCAGTATGAAAAGAAACATTTTTGGAAGAGGGTCTGATGTGTCAGTTGAGTAAAGGGGCTGCCATTAGCATTAAGCAGTTACTGATTTTCTCTGCTTAATACTTGATGAGTCAAAAGCAGTTTAATTAAAGTACATTTGATACCCAACATCCATACTGGCCCTGAACCTGAACACAGTGACCCAGCCACAGTTACAGAGATTTCTTTCCATAAATCATCTCAACAAAGGCCAGGTTGCATTGCATGGAACAGCTACATGAGCAAAGGCTCCGTTTAATTAATTGGTTGGTTTACCCTCCGTGTCTTACCTAACACCCTTCTGTCTAAGGTGAGCCAGACTTGGCATGAACCATTACGCCCTCAGCTGTCTTCGGCTCTTCAATATTATAACTTCATCCACTCTTTGTAAGGAAGGATGTTTTCTGAATTTCCTGGGGATCCTTTTCTGAATCTTCACACTGGGAAGCTTGTGTTATTATTTCCTCTCTGTTCCTCCACTGACCCTTGGCACTCTAACCTTGTGCCTGCCACAGGAGTGATAACAAAACTAAGAGTTCAGAAACTAGTACATGTGCCACACACACACTCTGTGCCCAGCACTAGTGAGATGATTTTACAGACCTGTCTCATTTGATCTTAAAAAGATGAAAACACTGAGATTTAGAAATGATAATTTCCTTCGTGGACATGCAGCCATTGCACATCAGAGTCTGAATGTGACCTCAGGTTTGTCTGAATCTGAAAGTTGTAATGTACAGTGCTGTAGTATATTGTCCTTCAATGACAAAGAGACGAGCTATTTTATTTACCTGCTGCTTTGGTGCTCTAAGGATATTCCACACACATATAATAGATATTGTTTGTATGCTGAGCAGGGTATTAGGCTCTGTGAACACAAGATGAACATGACTTGGTGGTGTCTTCCATTTGTGCCTAGCATAAAGTTGGTATGTACTGGGTGTTCAAGAAATATTTCTAGAATGAACAAGTGAGTGCATTTCAATAACTTTATACTTAATGGATTTGATATTATTAAAATATTACATTAGGTTTATAAAATGCACATATATGATCAGATGATCATTATTGCAGATGTTATTATAATAAAATTAATAGAGATGCTCACTTAACATAATGAGCTTTTCTTTTTTGATGATACCTGACCTTGTAATGTCATTTTCCAAAGCTGGGTGATACATTTTCAGGACTAAGAATAGTTCTGGGATGAAAAGGACAGGTATGCAAACTATTCTGCTAGCCATGCTGTTGGACCAGAGAAGCAGAGAAATCTGAAATTAGAAAAGAATTATGCAGCAATCAGGCTGTAGAGAAAGGCACCTAGCAGTGGAGAAAGGAGCCAATGGAAGAAGCATAAAGGGCACACTCTTTTAATAAGTTACACCTGTGCCCAGGAGGAAAGGGGAGCAGTTTCCAATGAGGTGGAAAGGGAGCTGTGAAGAGTTTTCTCTTTGAAAATCGAAAGGGCAATAGCATGCATACAGTTCCTCTTTCGTAGCAGAATTGTGAAGAGACGAAGGAGAAAACATTTACTGGAACATCTGCTGTGCAAACCACTTTGAGAAAATAAGCATGAGGCATAAGACACACATCTGCCTGACGTTGGGCACGTGTAGTGAGGATGTGAGGAGAGAGCAGTGAAGACATGGCGTAGTCAGGAAGGGCTTGGAAGGCACGTGTGTCTTCAGGTTTCCCCCGAGCTCTGAAGGGAGGCAGTGAAGAAGGGTTAATCATCCAGAGAGGCTTTAAGATAGGGTTACACTCCTTCCAATCTGGCTGCCAAATGGAAAGGTGCCTGTGTAGAAAATGTAATCACAGCAAATAAAACAGGAGGTAGACTAAAGAGTCTGTTGATCATTGATCATTATATGTCCAGAAAGCACTGCACCCAATAGGGGACCTGGGGAAGCTCCCAGGACCTCTTCTGCCTAAGGGAGTAAGTCTGTCTAAAGGAACATGAGATGCTCAACCACATCAGAGTCTGCCCAACATGGCTGAGGTCTTACGTCACCTGGTGGAACAAATATTTATATGGAATTTTAAACATCAATGTTCCTCCTACTGAGTGATGCACCGTTTTAAATATCAACAAATTTGGGGGGCTTGTCAAGAAGCAGAATTGTCTACAAAATAAATGACCTAGAATATTCTATGGGTTTACTGGGAGAGATGTTATCTGTGATCAAAGGCCCTGCCTTTTCCTACTTAGAAGACCATAAGTTTCCATAAACTACAAGTTAATACTTTGTCTCAGAAAATGATCTGAAATCCATTTATAATGGTCTAAAAAACAGATTGATCAAGAGACTTATAAGAGTTTTTTTTTTTTCTTTTTAATACTATTTTTGTAAAACTTCATACTTGGTCAATATCCTAATCACTGGAATCTGTGAATATGTTACATATATGACTATGTGTTACATGACAAAAGGGACTTTGCAGATGTGATTAATTTAAGGACCTGGCAATGGGGCAGCAGGCTAGATCATCCAGGTGGGCCCTTCCCAGCTGTGCTCAGAGAAGGAGATGCAACCCTGAAGGCAGGTTTTGAGGCTGGAGGGAAGGACCTCTAGACCTGTGGTGGACCTCTGACAGAGAGAACTGTAAGGTATTAAGTTTGTGTCATTTCAGATGTTCTATCTGTGGTAATTTGTTACAGCACAACAGGAAACTAATACAATGTTCTAGACAATTATTTGGGTAACATATATTCAGATGCACAAGAATCACATCCAGGAGTCCTTTTTCAAGGACCTCATAAATTCAACTCCATTTCCTGTATGGAAGTTTTGTCCTTATATTTAAGAAAAAAACAAAACAAAACAAAATAAAACTTCCACATGAGTAAAATAATCTGATAATTAACAAATGAAAAAGACTGCTTACCCAGCTAATCAGTGAAATATAATACATTTCCTTCTAACTTATGAGATTGCAGAAATTTCCTCACAGATGTGTCAAATATAGCTCTTAAATATTTCTGGGGTATTTGTGGAAAGATTTAATTCTATTAATTCTAACATAAATCGTTAAAAAAAAATAGAGAGTAAAAGCCCTGCATTGGTGTCTGAATGAGTTTTTTCTACATGCCAAACACGAATAATTTCTGCCAAATGCAGTAGCAATGGGAGAGCTTATGAAGAGAACTCTCAGTGAACATGAAATATTGCCATTGCCAAAATGAAACACGATGTAGCAGAATTCAATAGAGAATACAGGGGGTTGATTTTTTTCCCCAAGCTCCTAGTCTAGACAATCAAAGACTGGAGACAAGAAGAGTGACTTGTGTTGAGGGAAACCTACCTTTGCCCAATGAGCATGAGGAAGTTGAGGCAGCTGGAACATCAAAATTCTTAGATTTATGCCTAGCGAAATGGGTGGGAGATAGGAAGCACAGAGATGCTTCCTAAGAATGTAGGTCTGCAGTAGCACCAGAAAAGATGGCAGTCACAATGATTGTTGTAAATACAGAAACCAAAACTCCTGGCAATGAGGTGGGCATGCTCAGGTGACCTCCCCTCCCCACCATTCCCTAAAGGCTAACAATCTGGCAACTAGAAACCAGCCCCATCTTCACTTCCCTTCCTCCCAGTAGAGTGCTGACGGGACAGCTTCTGAAGCCCAAGCTTTTACATGAGCATAAAGGTAACAAAACCCTTTTCAAATATTCTACTATCAGGAAATTTTCTGATATGTGACCTGCTTACTACATTATTTGAAGAAGCATAATAGCTAAACTAGACATCACTATAGAAGAAAATCCTAAGATCCCAAGGATAGAGAAATAGTATTCTAAGTAGAATTAAGGTAAGATTTAGATTTATTTACACTAAAATAAATATTTATGTATATGTATATATATATATGGATAAGCATATTATCTGGTGTGTGTGTGTGTGTGTGTGTGTGTATGAAGCTGATACACCTGTTACTTATAATTTTTAGTTGCAATGTATCACATAAATAGGGAGATATGTATTTCCTGTTTGATTTTACCACAGGGAGGTTTTTGTTTGTTTGTTTGTTTGTTTGTTTGTTTTTTAGTAAATATTCAGATCCCTTAATTTGTTTAAAGTAATTCAACTCATACACAAATTTTAGTCATATGTCTACAACATAAAATGAGGTATAACTTTCTATTTAGCTTATTTACTCATTCAACAAAATTCATTTGTTTCTATTTAAAACCATTTCCTATGTTTTCTTTTTTTAAAAATTAAAAATATATATCTAATACCTTTGTTATGAAAGAAAGGTGTGTGCATGGTGTAAAAAAAAAACAAATATTACATGGAGTTGTAAAATATGAATTTTTCTACCCCTCTCCTAATGCCTCTCCTCAGAGGTGAATGCAAGATTTTATCTTTCAGTCTTTAAGAGGTAACCATTATCTTAAATGATGTGATATTTTTATTTTCCATGTAGCAATCAATTTATTTTTCTTTTGTCTGTTTTAAAATTATTTTTATCAAAGTAAGCATTTACATATTTTAAGTCAAATTACACAGGCCCTATAATATGTTGCCTATCTTGTTCTCAGAGTTGCTTACTTTAAATCCTTAAAATATTTTACCTGGTTTTTCTGACAATCTATTCCTAAATTTCTAGATAATGTGATCCTAGGCTGTTGATGCTTGATGTTCTTAATTTATTCATGATCCATCATGGGCTTCCTTCTGTGGAAAATGATTTCCCTCCACAGTCTCCCCTCTAATCCCCCTCCCCCTCTCATCCTTCCCCTATACCCAGCTCAAGCCACTAACTACCTCCATTTTCCTCCCTTGTTTTTGGTTTGTTCATGTTATGTAAGTGTGCTAGCTTTTTTCTACATATCTCAGATTATACTTAAAAAAGAAATCCCCATTATACACCATCATTTTCAATGAATTAATAGACCAAGGTTAAAAAATCAAGGAATGAGAGATACAAAAATACAGAACTATTAGAGATGATGGGTATGATTATGTCACAAATCATTGCGATGATTCCATGGATGTAAATTTATCTGCAAACTCATCAAGTTATATACATTAAGTTTATACAACTTTTTGTGTGACAGTCATACTTTAATAAAATCATTTTATTTTATTAAGATTTTATTTATTTACTTGAGAGAGAGACAGAGAGAGCACAAGCAGGAGGAGGGGCTGAGGGTGAGGGAGAAGCAGGCTCCCTGCTGAGCCAGAAGCCTGATGGGAGGCTGATCCCAGGACCCTGAGATCATTACCTAAGCTGAAGTCAGATGCTTAACCAACTGAGCCACCGAGTTATAGCTAAATAAAATGATTTTTAAAAAGAACACTTCAAAATAAAATACAAAAGGCATGTATAAGCAAAGTCAAAGCAGTATATATAATATTGAAACAAAAAAATATAATTTAAATTTAAAATCATTATTTGAAACCAAAAAAAAAACCCCAAATTATTTTATGAAATTTACATGTGCATATGACAGCTAGAACTGTCATCAAGTTTATTTAAAAAGGCAAAACTTGAAGTGGTTTTTCACAAAGCTTTCGAGAACCACCTGGGAAGAAATGGACAGAAAGTAGTAAAGACCTAAATACAGGTCTCTATATCCTTGACAAGACAAAAAACATGAAAGGCACAGTTATGTAAAAATGGAAAGCTCTTCTCTATTCTTAGAATATCCATTTACTAAAATGAATGGGGAAATAAATATTTCAACCTAAAGACTCAAAAAAGTAATTTATTCAGATAAAATTTATAAAAACAAAAGAGTTGTGGCACTTATGTGAAGAAACTGGTAAAAGGTAGGCACCACACTAAAAAAAAAAAAAAAAAAAAAAAGCCAGTGATCTTGGATAACATTATCTAACACCATAAGTGCTACTCTTTTTTTAATTTATAAATTTAATGCAATTGCATGTACATGTTTAAATGACTTGTTCTAGTACTTGACAAAGTGATTCTTGAGAAATACTGTAGTAAACTCTGAGGAGAGTGACAGATTTACTTTATTCTGCCCACTATTACAATGTATTCTATAGCAACAGCTGGTGTCAGACAGACAGGCAAGCAATGAAGGTAAGCACAAATCTTAAAATACCAAAAAGGATTATACTCAAGTTAGACTGAAGAATTAACTATTCAATAATTTTGCTTATATATTTAGCTACTTTGAAAAAAATATTAGAGTCTTTAACTTGCTGGATATGCCAATCTAATTTAAAATAGTTAAACATATATAATAGAACCATGAATGGACTAGGATAGAACATGGGAAATATTTTTGTTTATAACCTTCATAAGGAAATCCATTCTAAGGGTAATAGCAAAGGGTAACTATAAAGAAAAGGGCAGATTTTTTAAAAATACATTCTGAATGTTAAAAATCATCATAAATAATATTAAGACACAAGCGATGAGCTGAGAGTTATGAGAGGGAGACGGTGGGGAAGGAATCCATTATAGAAAATGAGCAAAAGTCCTAGTGGTAAATATGACACACTGGCCACTCAAATGCTTCCAAACCCTGCAACTACCCTTAAAATCTTAAAAGGTTAGTAGGGACTGGAAAGCTGAAGACAATGTTCATCAGACTTCATTGTGCTTGGGGTCCAAGCTTCTGCAAAAAAGAATACAAAGTACTTCTTTTGTACATAGTAGAAAAATGTTAAGAGACCTGTGAGATGGAAGACATGCATTTGCTGGTCTTGCTGCTTCTGCAGACAATTTCGTTTGTGTAGGTGCCTGGTTTTGTGGCTGCAACAGTAGTGATGGCACTAATGTACACTCTAATAGCTTTATATATTAAAATACAACATCCAGGGGACACCTGGGTGGCTGAGGGGTTGAGTGTCTGTCTTGGGCTCTGGGAGTGATCCCAGAGTCCTGGGATGGAGTCTCATATCGGGCTTCCTGCATGGGGCCTGCTGCTCTCTCTGCCTGTGTCTCTGCCTCTTTCTCTCTGTGTGTCTCATGAATAAATAAATAAAATCTTAAAAAAAAAAAAAAAAGATACAACATCCAGGGGGTCTGCTTTGCATATATATATATATTGGAATTTGAGGAGCACTGGGAAAGCAGCCTTCCTGACTCCGAAGCTTTTTAGTTAGCCCACCAGCCTTTCTGATTGGCCAGTTTTGCAATATTGTTCTCGTGGTTATTGTCTTTAGTCAGGATCCTTAGAAGCAGAGCCAAAATGGGGATTTTTCTGTGAGTGGTTTTCTGATGGATTGTTCTTAGGGAAAGGGGGGTTAGAGAAGCAGAATGGGGCATAGAAAGCCTAAGTAAGAATGTAGTCAGTACCTGAGGGGAACTGTAGCTTTGAGGGGAATTTGGGGTATCAGTTGCACCACCTTGAGGCAAGGGATCTGGCCTTTCAAACCTCATATCAATCAGTTATTGACTGCTGGCTTCTTCTGGGGAAGAGAATGATCTGATCTCCAGGGAGAGACAATTCCCATTCAGCCAAAGAAAATTCTGGGGAGGAGTGGAGAGCTGCAAGCCATTGTCAGAGAAACTGGGGAATGGTCCCTTGATTGCTAAGGGGAGTCTGGTGGGTCATGAGTAGCCCCTACTCTATTGTGCATGTTCGGCCTACAGTTTGTGTTTCCAAGTCTTCTAATTATTTTATAAGCTTATAATACCCTGTATTATATTCCAATTACTTGAAAGAGTTGTAGTGGTTTTTGTTATGTGCAGCTAAATCCTAGGAAAGTCATGAACAAGGTTCATGGAATAAAAAATAGAAATTGCCAACAAAATTAATAGTTGTTTGGTCTCACTAGTAACCAAATAGCATAAATTAGAGGGAACTTTTCTAGAAGAAAACTTGGTAATAAAAAGTTTTAACAGTATGCATCTACATTCTCTTTGACCAAACAACTCTACTTATAAGAATTTTAAGGAACTATTTCAGTTATTTAGAAAATTTGAAACATTGTTATATGAGAAAATTCATCACAGCGGTATTTAAATTAAAACATTAGAAATAACTGAAGTGAAATACTAATGCTGTCTGGAATTTAGTATGACATACTTAACAGATGTTGTTAATTCAATTAAATAAGGAGGCCATTCGACTGAGATGGCTGTAATGCCATGATGGCCTATGTAAGCAAACTAAAATCGAAGCCTGTAAATCCATGAAAGTTATGAAATGAAAACACTAAGGACAGCCAATCACAAAACAACCAACTAGGTTTTCAGCTATAGCCAGTCAAATACTTTCCTTTCTTTGTGCACATTTCTCTATGTAAATCTCCCCTAGCTTCTGGCAGTGAAGCGCTGCTGCTCACCACTTGCAGTTTGGTGAAGCCCTACTCATAGATAAATGCTCAAATAAACTCTTAACATTTATAAGATGCCTCAGTTTATCTCTAAGCAGCATATATAATGTAGTAAGAAGTATATATCTATACCTATATTATATTACACTACTACACTACATGTGCATATAAGCAGTACACAGCCATCACAAATGGTAAGAATCTAATGACAACGAAAGTTATCAAGAAATGTACATGGAACAGCAGCCCACAAAAGCATAAGTATAAAATGATCTCATTTTTGCAAATATACTTATGTGTATATAGAAAAACACCAAGAAAAGCTAGCACCAAATGTTTATAGTCCTGATCACTAGGTGGTGGAATTATAGACAATTCTTATTTTATTCTTTTTTTTTATTATCTTTGTTCTGTTTTATTCTATTATAGGCCTATATTACTTGTGTAATTTTGAAACACATTACACTTGAAAGTGTGGGCCATTTGCTTATTAGAACAGTCTTGGTAGTTGCAGGAGTCAGCTTGCTAAATTAACCAAAATTGGATGTAGGCTTTGAAATTTTTTTGGTTTTCCTTTGCTCTCCCTTGGTTTGCTGATTCTGATACAAAAGACAGAAGGAACAAATGACTTGTCAGTATTCTTTTTTATGCCTCTTCGGATAGACTTCACACCTAAAGCTGCAGTGTTTATCTACCCAGTGGACCCAAAGAAATACTGACAGGAAAATACAGGGTTCTGAAAGGGTGTGATGATTCAGGGAATGTAAATCTTTATCGCCTATCAATAGATTTGGCAGTTCAGAACGCTAGATAGCCTTCAGGTTATGATAGAAATTTGAACTGTGTGTTTACTCCTTATATTATGTTTTACTTGTTCATTTTGACTGAATGAAACAAAAGCTGAAAATTAACCACCCCTCTCCCAACCCCCACTTGATATTGTAATTTTAGCCTTATTCTCTGTATCAGCTATTTCCTGTGGTTGATTCAAAGCAGGAGCAAACTGTAGATTCATACTACATAAATTCATCGGCTCCAAACTTATGTAGCTATTCCAGAACATTCTGCAGGGTTGTCTTTTGTTATGACCTGCTATAAAACCTGATGGTGTGTGTACTGTAAACATAGAAAGGTCTAGCTAACAAATGGGTCTCTAGTTGTTCTAAAAAACCCACTTCTACTTTAAGATATTTTACTTCTGTGTTGGAGCATGCACTTTATTTAGAAGTTCCTTTATTATTATTTTTAGGGTTTTAAAATTATTTTCTTCTCAAATGTCATAGAATGTCTTACCGCCCATCTGCTCAAGAGGCATAATTATGAAACTGACAGTCTTTTTTGACACCTCTCTGAAGTGGGAGGAATGAACACATTTTCATTCATTTTGGGAACTCAGATTTTGGCTTTCTTCTTTTTCTTGTAGGAATGAGCCTTTTGAACAAGCTCCACATTACATAAGTATTTTCAAGATGTGTAAGAAAGTAGGGACTCTGCAAGGCAACAGCCGTGTTGACACGTTTAACCACTGAAGCCACTAATGGATTTGGTAAATCATCATTTCATCCAACTGCCTAATTCCAGCCAAACATATATGCTACTTTTACACAGAAAAGTTGTCTACATATGTGCCTATTCAGAACAATGCAAGCAATTATGACACTGAAGTATTTTGTTAAGTTCTAATAGTAATTAATATCTATAAATAACCTATAAAACAATATGAGAAATGATATTTCCTTTAAAAATATTGAACCATCAGGGTGCCTGGGTGGCTCAGTCAATTGAGTGTCCAACTCTTGATTTCAGCTTGGGTTTGGTGTTAGGGTCCTGAGAGGGAGCCTGGTGTCATGCCTCTGTGCTCAGTGTGGAGTCTGCTTGTCCCTCTCCTTCTGCTCCTCCCCTCCAGGCCCAACTCTCTCTCTCTCAAATAAGTAAATAAAATCTTAAGAAACCTATTGAACCATCATTGATACTAATCTACTGTTAAAGAACAATACAAAATTTCTCTATTGTAAGCACTGTGCTTTTAAGGATCTTCATCTCATTCATTAAAAAAAAAAAAATTATTAAGATACCTGAGATGCATCAGCCATTAAAAGATCACTTTAGGGTAGTCTGATGATGTGTGATCATAACAAGCTGATCCCATTCAGTATTTCCTTTAGTCACCAATGACAAGGTGATAATTCAGAGTGGCTTTTTAGCACCAATAAATCAGAATTTGGAGGACTGTGTATAGTTTCAGAAACACCCCTTGCTGTAAGACTTGACAGATTTTAATTCTTGTAGCAAAAGTTCTAACAAGTTATCATTTGTAAAATTTTTAAAAATAAAAAATAAGAGTTGTATTTTGGGTACACCAAACAATAAAATAAATAAAAAGATAGAGAAAGAGATATGGGCAATGATAAATTATTTTGGAATTTTAAAATATTACAGTTTTTTTAAGAATGTGGCTTATTTTAAAACTACATGTCAGATGAAGTCAATCAAACTTTTTTAGAAGCCTATAGCTTAGCATTCGGCAAGGAATGAAGCATAAGTCCTGAGTTCAGTTTATATTGTAATTAGGAAAACATAAATATTCAAAAACTGTAGAAATTATGTAAGAGTTAAAGACTGCAAACATTTCAAATGTTACTGATATCTTTGCATTATCAGCAAAGATTTAAAACTGCTTTAATGATATTATAAGAGGAATTTATGGTGAGAACCTAAGATTACATGAATAAAGCTCCTTGCTCTTTTTACCTAAAGGCCACTCTCTCTCTCTCTCTCTCTCTCTTTTTAAAGATTTTATTTATTTATCTATTTGAGATACTGAGGGAGAGAGAGAAAAAGAGAGAGAGTGAGTTAGGGAAGGAGCAGAGAGAGAAGGAGGAAGAGGGACAAGCAGACAGAGGGACAAGCAGACTCCCCTGCTGAGCATGGAGCTTGAGGCAGGGCTTGATCTCACAACCTTAGGATCATAACCTGAGCTGAAACCGAGTCCAACCCTCAACCGACTGGGCCACCCAGACACCTCCCTAAAGGCCTTTTATATGATGGAGTCTCTAACCAAACAACTTCTGCCCAAGCCAGAAATATTCAGAGGTGATTAAAACCACAGGTATGATATAACTGGAATGAAAATGATGATGACAGGAAGCAACTCTTTATTGAGCAGCTATTATGCCAGTCCCTACTGATACATGAATGTTCTCATGTAACTCTCTCCCAACATTATAGAGTAGAATTACTGTGCCCATTGTTCAAACTAAGAACAATGAGAGGATGTCATTTACAGAGAGCTAGAATGTAGCAGAGCGGACCTATGTGACCCCACTCTGTCATGTTTCTTTTGATGAAGTATGGTTGAGATAGAAGAGTCTGTTTAGACAGTAAGGATGATTTATAAGTAAGAAAAACATATGCCCACAAATAGAGCAATGATAATATTAGTTCCACTGTCAGTTTTGCCCTTGTTTTTAGCATGCTTTTGGATTTAGATTATGGGTAAACCAACCAGAAGGGTGGTTTACAGTGGAGCAGCCAAACAGATGTATGCACTGGGCAGTTAAAATGTGGATATGTATGTATGGAGGTATGTGATAAATGCCTCCATAGTTTAGTTCTTCAGACCAATAGTTTAGTTCTTTACACCAATAGGAACATGAAAAAAATAGTTGTAGATTGATCTGCTCTGATGCCAAGAGTTCTAGAATAAACTGTCTTCTTGAGCTACTGAGATATTTTTAATTCCAAAATAATTCCTCATGTTCTCATCTCCGTGAGAGCAAGAAGGAGATAAAAGACAATATGTGGTATATAGCTTAAAGCATTTCATAAGTGTAGGTTGAGATCAGGGACATAGTAATCTCATTGTAGTACAGTATGGCTTGTATGAGTCAGAATTCAGTACAAATGAAAACTTGTTTTTGAACCTGAAGTTACATAATCCTGAATGTATAAGCTCACACATATCATTGGAAAGGCTGGCAGAGCAAGATCAGGGCTGAGACTCAACAAAGGACCCACAAAGAAAATCCATAGAACTGGTCTATCAAAAGAAGTAACCATTGGGCCACAATCCAGAATCCTGAAAAATGGTCAGCTGACTGCTGAGTCAGCTGCCTGAGTAGTGGTCCAGGGATAGGGAGCTACTATTAGAACTCTTGATCCCGGAGCCCATAAAATGCTGCTTGACATGCAACGGTGAAATGGATGTTTTGAGGGTTATTTCCCATCTCCCTACTTAATTACAGGTTCAGTGCTCAGGCAAGTGTATCTAAGTGTGAGTCCTAAATAACATCTGGAACTTTGTATGCAAGGAAGTCTGGGAAATGTAATATTTTGTTGTCCAGCCTCTTCAGTAAAGGAGGACCCTTAAAGGAGTTTGGAATAGATGGAAAACAAGGCAATATAGCATATATACAGCAACAGACAAGCATAATGCACCAGAGAATTCCTCTAATGCATGTTACTGCAGTAGAAGGGAGAAACTGGCATTGGCAGCCAGCTTCAGGTATATAATCATTGAGGACAGCAATGATTGCTGAGCTCTGAGCAGCCTTGGAAACCATTAGCATAATGAGAAAGACATAAGAATTGGAGAATTTTATAAAACCTTAGTGTAAACTTGGAGCCTTCATCCCCATCCTTTCCAAGATTCCCTTATGAATTGATATAGTGCCAGAAATAAGACTGTCTCAGACCAAGGCCAGGGCTTTTCTGGATCATAACTCTTTCCTCTTTTGTATAAGTAAAGAAGGTGAAGAACTCCATTAAAGAGATTGAGAGGATTGATCCTAGAACCACAATGATGAAGTTTATTTCAACTGATCTTTCCAAATCCAATTGTGCTGTATGTTCTCGATGCACTTGGAAAATGATCATTCCATATGATAAATTCATCCTGCAAGCCCTGTAATGTGCCAAATGAGCTTTTATGTGACACAGTAACTTTTAAAGCTTGCCAAAACTTTGAAATGTTGGAAAAGGTGTTGCTAGCTTTCAACATGTGCTAATTGGGTTTGCCTACCCAGATGGCATAGAAAAAGAAGGGGGGAAAAGTTAAAAAAAAAAAAAAAGGTTCCAGCTCCTAAAGTGTTCTAATCAAGAAGAAGAATAAGGATAACCCATACAAAAACAAATCATTTAACCTCCTTTTTTTCTTTGGTGGATATAATAGGGTGATGTTAATTTTATTTATCATGTTGTGAGGATTTTATGTGTATAGTGACTATTTAAGGGAGAAATAGAATCAAAGCAGCATAAAATAAATAATCGAGCTCCCATAGAATTCCGAGCACAGTTTCCAGAATTTCTAACTTAAAGTGAACCATCTATATTTTACAATTATATAAATGGATCTGATGTATCTGCTTAAACAGAGTAACTTCTATGTGAGAAAATCGGTAGGATTTTCTTGTTTCTCTGTATGATTTCTGTTTTAAGTTTCATACCAATAATCACCTTTTTTTATTTTGGGGGCTGGAGTTGATAGTGTTTGAAATCTACCAAACTGAGATATAGCTTCTTTGTCACATGTAAGTGACTAAGAATCAGTTATCTGAGGAGAACATGCCATTTTTAGTTTTAAAGTTCTGTGCTGTGCTTCTTGATGTTCTTATTGACTTATTCTCATATATTTTATTAACTGTTTTATGTGAACAGTTTACATATTGTCATATATCTTTAAATAATTTATAGCATTCCAATTTTTAACAATTTTTTTTTTTGCCAAATCAGTCACTAAACCAATTAAGCTACTTCAGTATCACTGGCCCTTCTTCCTGATGTTATCTGATATTAGACTCCATTAGCTTAGCAATCTGACCAAGAACTAACAATTAGGAGCTCTGATATTCTTGGAAATGTAGTGTACGATTGATTTGGAAAATAAACAAGACACTTCATTGAAGCCAGTGGCATCCATGATAAAAGTTTAACTCTGTCCATTAAGTAAAACTTATGGAAAAATTCATTGTGATAAGAAATAAAAAATTCACTAGAATCTGTTTTTATATATGTCTGAATATAGAAATAGTTCTAATTTGAAGCATCTAATAAAATCATCAGAAGAACACAGCTTCCCCCATGCTTTCCTTGAAACCTTTGAAATGGGCAAAGGAAAAGAAGAAAAGGGCCTGAATCACTTTTGGAATCCACTAAAAACTTATTATTTTTAGAGTAAATCTGATATATAGGTTAGCCTTGGGACAGAATTAAAACAAATGAAAGAGAATACCAAGAAGACTCATAACAACTTTCCTTCTGTGAGAGAAATGTGGCATTGCAGGAAGCTAGTAGAGAAGATTATTACAAACCCCCATTAGTGGTCTGTAATTTGAAAAGCCAAGAGCTAGAAACTTGCCATGGACTAAAAGTTTGTGTCCCCTCTCCCCACACCCACAATTCCAATGTTGAAATCCTCATTCTTAATATGATGACATTTAGGGAGAGCCTTTGAGAAGAAATTAAATTTAGATGAGGTCATGAGGGTGGAGCCCTCATGATGGAAATTTGTGCTTTTATAAGAAGGAGAAGGGACACCAGAGGTCCTCTCTATAGTTTCTGCTATGAGAAGATACAAAGAGAAGATGATTATCTTCAATCCAGGAAAAGGATTATCAACACACCAGCTATCCTGGCACCTTAACTTGAATTTCCCAACATCAGAACTATAAGAAATGTTTGTTGTTCAAGTCACCCAGTTTATGTTTTGTGCTAGCAACCTGAAGTGATGGAGACAAGATTATATCATGTCCTAGCACAGACAGTGATTTTCTACTGTGGATTTAGCTTTGGGGTTGCAGTTGTGTATAGGGGCTTAAGGCCAATGTTGTACCAGAATGAAGGCCTTCATCATGACACCAATTTTTTTCTGATGTAATGGTCATAGGAACCAAAGTTCTGAATTCTAGCTCAAAACTAACTTCCAGATGGATGATAAAAGTATATGTAAGATAAATGAAAACACACACACACACACACACACACACACACACATCAGGAAAGAAGAGAGAGCATAAGACTATTAAAATAAAATATAGGTTACCATTTATTGTGATCCTTTATTTTTCTTTTTTTTCCTAATCACACCAGGCAAGATGGAATCCAAAAAATAAAATATAGATACATAGGTACATAGAGATAGTTGAGTGTATCAATAGTACCTGTTGGTTAAGAAGTCCAAAGGCTAGTTTAAAAAGAAAGTACATATTGGAAAAATTATAGGTTAACATAGTTTAATATAAAAAGCACTTACTTCAACAAATGGTGCTGGGAAAATTGGATGGCCATATGCAGAAGGATGAAACTGGACCATTTTCTTATACAGTTTACAAAAATAAACTCAAAATGGAGGAAAGATCTAAATGTGAGACAGGAATCTATCAAAATCCTAGAGGAGAACACAGGCAGCACTCTGTGACCTCAGCCACAGCAACTTCTTGCTAGACTCTGTTTCCAAAGGCAAGGAAAACAAATGCAAAAATGAACTATTGGGATACAATAGTTGAGATACAAATCTTTGCACAACAAAGGAAACAGTCAACAAAACAGAAAGACAACCAACAGAATGGGAAGAGATATTTGCAAATGTCTTATCAGATAAAGGTATCCAAAATCTATAAAGAATTTATCAAACTCAACCAAAGATCAAATAATCCAATCAAGAAATGGCAGAAGACATGCAAATGGCCAACAGACATGAAAAAATGCTCAAAGTCATGGAAATACAACTCAAAACCACAATGAGATACCACCTCACACCAGTCAGAATGGCTAAATATAACAAATCAGAAATGACAGATGTTGATGAGGATGTGGAGAAAGGGGAACTCTCTGACACTGTTGGTGGGAGTACAAGCTGGGGGAGCCACTCTGGAAAACGGTATGGAGATTCCTCAAAAAGTTGAAAATAGACCTACCCTATGACCCAGCAATTGCAATACTGGGTTTTAACACCAAAGACACAAATGTAGTGATCTGAAAGGGCATTGCATACCCCAATGTTTATAGCAGCAAGCCAAACTATGGAAAGAGCCTAGATATCCACTGAGAGATGAATGGATAAATAAAATGTGACATATATATATATATATATATATAGTAGTATATATAGTATATATAGTAGTGTGTATATACACACACTACTAGTATATATAGTATATATAGTAGTAGTATATATAGTAGTGTGTATACACACACACACACACACAGAATGGAATACTATTCAACCATCAAAAAAATGAAAGCTGGCCATTTGCAATGACATGGATAGAGCTAGAAGGTATTATGCTAAGTGAAATAAGTCAATCAGCAAAAGACAACTATCATACTATCATATGATCACACTTATATGTGGAATTTAAGAAACAAAACAGAATCACAGAGGAAGAGAGGAAAAAATAAAACAAGATGAAATCAAAGAGGAGACAAACCTTAAGAGACTCGTAATCATATGAAACAAACTGAGGGTTGCTGAGCAGGGGATGGGGTAACTGGGTGATGGGCATTAAGGAGGGCATGTGATGGGGATCCCTGGGTGGCGCAGCGGTTTGGCGCCTGCCTTTGGCCCAGGGCGCGATCCTGGAGACCCGGGATCGAATCCCACGTCAGGCTCCCGGTGCATGGAGCCTGCTTCTCCCTCTGCCTGTGTCTCTGCCTCTCTCTCTCTCTGTGACTATCATAAATAAATAAAAATAAAAATAAATTAAAAGGAGGGCATGTGATGTAATGAGCACTGGGTGTCATATAAGACTAATGAATCACTGACCTCTACCTCTGAAACTAATAATACATTATGTTAATTAATTGAATTTAATGAAAAAATCTATTACAAAAATAAAAAATAAAAAGCACCTATGAAACAATTAGAAACGCCCCTATTTATCTTTATAACCACAAAAAAATATTTAGAATTTCTAAGCCTTTATTTTCTTGTTTTTAGAAGAAAGTGATAAACCTATTGTTTCTGTACATATGAGGTAATTTAAAATATATAAAACTTATTTCAGTTGTCTGGCACATAATAACCATCCAATAATAGTTACTTAAAAAGATTATTTTATACCCTGATTAATTATAATCTCTTTACCATGGTCCATAAAGTCTTATATGATCCTACCCCTTCCTATCTCGCAACACTCCAGCACTTGAGGATGCCACACAAGTTGTTCTTTGACACTTGGAGATCTCTGTATGGTTGGCTTCTGCTCATCATCCAGGTCTCAGTTCAGTGGTGACTTTCCCAGAGAGGTCTTCCCTGGCTGCGGCATCTAAAGTAAGCCTTCCAACCCATCCTTGACCACTTTCTATCTCGGAAGTTGAAATTCACACTATCTCTGTGCTTCCTTGTATTTGGCACAGTATGGTGGGTTGAACTGTGACCCTCTAAAGGCTGTATTAAAGTCCTAAGCCCCCATACTTATGAAGGTAACCTTATTTGGACATATGGTTTTTGCAGACATCATCACGTTCAGATGAGGTCATACTGTTTGGGGTGGGCTCTCATTGAAATGACTGATGTCTTTATAAGGGAAAGGAGAGAAATACTAGAGGGAGAAACATAGAGGAAGCACAGAGGAAAGATGGAGGCAGAGATTGGCACGATGAGGACACAGATCAAGAAGCACCTGGGGCCACCAGATGCTGGAAGAAAAGGAAGCTGACTCCCCTATAGCTGTAGAGAAAGCAAGGCCTTGCTGACACCTTGATTTCAAAAGTCTCACCTTCAGAACTATGAATAAATTTCTCTTCTTTGAGCTGCCCAGTTTGTGGTAATTTGTTACAGCAGCCCTAGGAAACTGTTACACGTGGGCTGAAGTTAATTTGTTTATTTTTGAAGTTCTGTTTATCTGTCTCCCTTCAGGAGCATGTGTACCTGTGACAGCAGGAGTTTGTCATGTTCACCACTGTGTTTCCAGCGGCTGAAATAATGCTGCCTGCAACACAGTTGGCACTTATCAAATGAATGGATGAATGAATGAATGAATGAATGAATGAATGAAATGAATACAATAAAAAGTAAAATGTAACTTATTACAAATGACCAATAACTATATTGACAACTTCTCCGCTTTAATAATCAGTAGTAATCAGAAAGATCTTCAGTTAAATTAAAAAGAGATAAAATCATTAATCTATTAAATTGATAACTGTTTAACAGTCGTGATAATAGCCACTCTCAGCAATGATATAGTCTTAAACAATTCTTTCTTACTGCTGCTAGGTGTTAAATTGGTATAACATTTTAGAAAAAAGAATTTAATAATACATATTCTTTGACTCCTTTAATTTATTCTTAGGGAACATTCATAGGGATTGATACTGGTTTTTTTTTTCTATAAGCATATTCCTGCTGGAATTGTTTATAATAGTTTAAAACTTGAAACAAATGAAATAAATGATAATAGAGGATTGGCTAAATAAATGTTGATACATTATGAATTTTATATCTATAAATATAACTTTATATAAAATATTTTAATAACAAGATGTGTTCCTGTTTTATTTAATGAAAAAAAATATTAATCTATAAAAAAGTAATCTACTACTGTCCCAATTTTGTGAAGATATAAGTGATTTTGCATATTTTATATATGTATATTTAGATACTGAATATGTTAATGGTAGTTATCTTTGGGCTGTGAGATTCAAGCATCTTTTATTTTTTTCTTTGTGGTTTTCAGTATCTTCCTACATTTTCTACAATGAACAGTTATTACATTTACAGTCAGGAAAGTTATAAAATGAGAATTGAAGAAATCCCTCTTTCATGGCTCAGCTATAACATGCCCTTGGATAATGCTATCGTCCCCTCTAAAAATGATAGGCTTGAATTTTCCTGTCATTAATACATTTAAGTGTAAAGACTTTCTATAGCTAATGATGTAGCACACAAAATAATTAGCTAATATACAAGTCAGAGTTCATTTACACTTCTCTTGGGAAGCCTAATAATGTGTTACCTTAACCTGTACCTTGATTATACCACAGTTTGATAAAATGCAGAATAGGAGACAATCCAGCTGTAAACACAGCAGTAGGAAGCTCTCACATATTTTCTGTTCCATAGAATGGGAATGGCTTTAATGAAGGCTGAACAGTTGATCTAAAATTATTTTCCTTAGGAGAAAAAATGTCCTAATTAGCAAATTTGTTAGTATTGTTGACCACTTTTTTTAATTATAAAAAAAGAGGAGAAAAAAACATCATGAGTTTAAGAATTTAGTTTCATATAGAAATCTAACATTCCTGACCACATTTAAAGGCACCATGGGTGTTTTGTGAAGATAGAAATGAGAAATGTAGTTAGCAAAATCTGTGCTCTAAAATAACTGGAAAAATGATGCCTTTGTCATTCCCCTCCACTGGTAAGAAGGAATTACAGACTCACAAGAGTCTCCTGGGGGTGGGGGGCAGGGCTGACTATAAGGGATGCCAGCCTGCATGCCAGCTTGGTCTCTGCCAGGTGCTGGCTCTGCACTCTTGTGTTATTTATTTAATTCCCAAGGATCCTTTCCTCATCCTTAAAATTGCCTAATAGTATTATCTGAACTTTCTTTAGTGCTTAATAAGTATTTTGAAAATTGTAGTAACTGCCCTTTCTCAGGGGAAAAGAGTGCATATCTTCATTCTCGACTCCCAACATTCTGTCATTATTCTTGCTTAGCAACACACCCATTGCTTTTGGAGCAATTCACTTAACTATGATCAATTTACCTGGTAGTCCCCTCCTGTTGGGACAGAGTTGGACTCCTCTGTTGAGATCTTAGGAGAAACCTGCACCTTATTGACTTACTTCAGCTATAATTACCAACCAAGAAACCCATGCCTCCCAAGTCAAAATAGAAAGTCAAAGAAAGGTCAAAGACCAAGTATTTTCCTATCAACTGAGAGTTAGTGTCATTCTCAGTGTTTCTTCAAGCCAGATTTATCTCTCCTCTGTGTTTGAGCTGTCTCTTGGGTTTGAGCCATTGGTTCTCTAAAGCAGACAAATCAATGGTCTTTAAACTCTTTGGCTGGAAACATTGGCACTTAGTGAGTTAGTGTGAAATGGTCCTGCATTAAAACAACATTGCAAGACGAAATGTTGGTTCATCATATTTATAAGCTATTGTTTTTTTTTTTTTTCCTGGTGCTTATTCCTACATCTTCTTTGTACTAAATTATGTTGTACTTGCACTTGGTAGAATAGTATGACATGCTGTTTTCCAAATTAAACCATGGTTCACTTGAAAATTTTTAGATCTTTTAACGTTATTGCACTGTCTTATCTTTCCATCCTTCTTTTTGACCTATTTCTTTTGGCAAGACAAAAATTAATTATAATTGACAAGGTTTTCCTTTTGGTTCTACGATGAAGTTCAGAATTTTGAACCCTCTGAGGACATTCCACACTCAAAGACAGCATCTAAGTACCCAACACATATTTTCTACTCACTTATTATTTACTAGCTGAACAAACAAATGAATGAAATACTGAACATCAGTGACAATCATGTCTTAAACTTTGCATCAGATGTAGTAATACAATCCCAAAATTGTGAGAGTGATTATGGAAGAACAACCAGAGTTCCCCCTACTTAGGATGCCTTTGCAGCTGTGAAAGAGAAGGAACAAAAATCAGCTTCAGGGCTCTTTTTCAGGCTTTGGTGAAGGGACAAGGTAAGAGCTGATTTGGAATTACAATTATAGTACATTCATCAACACAGTGCTCTGGTCCCAAAGGACACTCAGAAAATGTCCTTTCTGATTTTCTTCTAACTTTCACTTTACTTTCTATCTCATAGGCATACCAAAATGAACAACAGAGAAACAAGTCTCACACATAACAACCTACATTTGCCAATCAGTTTTGTACCTTTGTGTTTCACCTAGACATTTTTCTCCACATCAGCTTACACATTAGAATTAATCTGCATGTATCTCAAGGGTTACTCAAGTATGAATAAGCTTCGGTTTGGGGACAGTGTTTTTCTAAGGCTGAAAATAAACCAATTTTAAGAGCTACACCAACTTAATAGTTATCATAAAGCCCCAGAGGCAACATGAAAAGGAAAGGCAGTGACCTAGAAAAGTTTGTTTGCTTTTGTTGAATAATAACCACTTTTAAAAAGCATTTTGTTTTATTTTGAGCTGAGGAAGGCTTGCTTTTCTCTTGTCGGTGTGTTTAATATTTTATACAAGTCAAATAAAATGTAGTGATTCTATAAACTTTTCTTTGAGAAAGCTCTTGCCTGAATCCATACTGAGCAGAGTGACCCCAGTTGTGACAAAAGTACTAGGAAAATGTGATATGATATTGTCAATTTCAGTGTCATGAGAACCGTATTAGAAGTACATTTTAAATATATGCATTGTGTGTCATGCTATTTTAGGAAAATATAATAATGCATCACCCCCTATGAAGGATATTTTGCTATTTCCTATCCTATCTCTTGAACTTTAATCACCTCTCAAAGGCCAGGGCTCTTTGCCTTTGGATATTTGGAATCAGTTAAGCTGCTGAATTAGTCTGTGGTCAAAATAGAAGGATGAAAGAATTGAATTATATTTTGAACTGTGGGACCTTATTGTCCTTTCCATCCTTGCTATTAGCAGGAATGTGCATTGGCTTTTGCAAATGAGAGTGAAATTTTGAAATAACTGCAATTCACTCTATCAGATGGACAAGTGAGAGGTGCTAGAGAATGCTCATATACGCACATGCCCAGAACACATTACATGATTGCAATCTTCTTTCATGTAGAAAATATTTCATTCACCCTCAGTGTACAAGAAAACACTTAAGAATATGGCAAAGTGTGAGTATGAGGGCTATTAAAAGATCAGCTCAATATCTTCTTGCTGAAAACTCACTGTGGTATTGGCCTTGACATGACCTATAGAATTTTGTGTTGGCAGGAAACCAACTTTGAAATTTGTTCTGTAGCAAATCATTGTGGCAATATACTTCCAGGAATTAAATCCTTTACATTGCATGGCAGTGTTGCCAGAGAGCATGTAGGGTCTCTTCTGATAGGAACCATGAAGGAGGCTTTGGCCAGAAATTTGAAGCCATATGTTAGCCCTGTCAAAAATGATATGGATCTGCTTACAAAAACCTTGCTCAGTGGCTTTGCCAGGAACCCTGTGGCTGTGTCCTGCCGGAAAGCCATTGCATGCATTATCACTGCCAGAAATTGATGCTGCCCTGGGATAATCTAACAGCTCTAAAAACCCAACCTCTGGGTTTCTACTGCCAGACTTTAACTATTAACAGAGCCTGTGAGTGTATTACAGGGAAATAAGGCCTATTTGCCCTCTCTAGGGGTGAGGGTGGGCAAACCTGTTGGCTTCAAATACTTGAAGTTAATTAGCTCTTTGGAAAGAATTCCGGGCCAGGATGATATTAGTTATTTGTTTCCTGATGTTAATGGACTTTAGCTAATATTTTCCCAGGAACAGACTTGATGATAGTTTTATTTATAGAGGGAAAGCGGACAGATAAAAGAAAAAATCAAGGTATTTTGTTATATCTTGTTATAACAGAGGAGTTAGTACATTGTAAAATATTCTGAATATCAGCTGAGTGTTTGCTATGTAAAAGCTAGGATAACAAGAGTCCTCAGCCTTGATATTTGTAACACAAAACCAGTTGATGACAAATAATTCCCATATTCGGAAGTGTAGTCAGTATTACACATGGACATTTTACTTTGAGATGAATAATACCAGAATGGAAAACACTCCAAGTAAGCCCATTTATATATTTGGCATATTTGGGATTCAAATTTTTAAAAAACATTTCAATTTTGAATTAATGAGCATGTTTATCAAAGTTGTGTAAAACTGTGTTACACAAAGTATGGTCCATGGGCTGATGCCAGTTTCTGAACTGTTTTTAATCGGCACACAAACAAATAAGTACGGAAAATCAGGGGAAGTGCTTAGAGAATTTACAGCAATTTGATACTGCTGAAATTTTTTTTATTGTATTTGTAAAATGCCAGTCTGAGATAGATTGGAGATTGAAATACAAAAGCTCTACACCACAGATAGCTTGAAGAGCACCTGCCCTAGAGATGGCAAACTAGTTACCACATTCTTATCTCATAATTAGACATTGCTAATAACGGATTTAACCATTCCTTTATTGCTGTTCATGTAGGCTTTATCCATCATTTTTCTATTAGTAATAACTCTGTCCTACAATCTTTGTACATTAATGTTTGAGTACCTTGAAACTTCTGTAAAGAAATGTTAATGGGTCAGCCAGTGACTCCAATGTGAGTCACTTCTAATTTATTTCCATTCTGGAGAATGCAAAGCAGGATATTATTTTGTAGAAACTGTGGAATTCTTGTATATAAGCTTCCTTACCTATGTCGTTGGCCCCACTGGAAGAACCAATACATAATTTTTCTTATTAATATTAGATATAAATTAATTCACAAAACTTACTTTGACCTTTAGTCTCATCACGGTAAAATGATGTTGGGTTCATGGTCACATGACTCAATGAGAATTGGGTCTCATAATTTCTACATCATCCATCACCTATTACCTTTACCACTCAAATTCTTAACAAATCTGGGTTTCAAATCCTCCTGCTGACCCCCACAGACCATATGCATTTTGTTTTCAAAATTAGGTATCCTTAAGGATCTAGTACATCTCTATCTTTTACCCAATAACTACTTTTAGAGAACCCAACCTTAGCTGGATCCCACACTGGGCCCTGGGATTACAGCAGGAAAAATGGTGGAGAACATCTTTGCTGTCAGAGCACTCACTATGTTGCAGGGGAGAAAAAATGTTAACAAATAGCTATACATATTATTATATAAATGACAAAATGAAAAAAAGAGACTAACTGAAATTTAGTATAAGTAATGGAATTATATGTAGTTATTTAATATGATGACATACACCTATATTTCCAGAACATACTGTTTGGAGAAAAGCAGGTTATCAGAGCAACATATATAAAAAGTAAAAACATATTCTTGCAATTGTATATGTATCAATGCATAGAAAATAATATTTGGGAGGAAATACACTAAAATGCTAGTTATGTAGTAATCTGTGCAGAAGAACTTGGGAATCATTTTTCTTTTATTCTTTGTACTTTGCTGAAGTGTTTCAATATTTTACTGTAAGCCTTATAAGTTCTACAAAAGAAAAAAATGTTGGGTAATTTTGAATTGAATGTTTTTTTTTTTCTAATTTTTGTTCGTCTTTTAGTTGTGTTTTTAAATATAGATTTTAATTTACCAATATTTTCCCTTATAACTTCTACCTTTGATGTCATGTATAGAAAGACCTCCAAAAAATGGTGTATTAATAATCGTATTCTGAATATTTAAAGCTAACTTAAAACACCACCCCATTTAAAGACTAAATAGTTACATATCCTGATTTATTTCTAGGCTTTGTGTTTGATATACTTATCTGTCCAACTGTGGTGAATATTATCTTATTTAAAGTATTTTGAATGTAGACATAATTTTATATTCTTTAATATTAGCCTTCATATGATCTTTATATTTCCTTTCTATTATTTTTTTTTCAAATTCAGACATGAATATTTCTTCCTTGGAATGAATAAATTACATAAAATTATTTGAGAGAGAATTGCCATATTTGTTTAAATTGAATTTGGAGGAATTTTAGAATAATTTTGTAAAATTATATAAAAATACATAATTAGGATTTTGACTTAAGTTAAATTCAACTAATTTAGGAATTACTTTCATATTTGTATTATTCAATATTTCTATTCAATACTAACTTCATACAATAGCATTATTTTTTTAAATCAATGAAGTATTGCAATTCTTTTAATATTTGTCTCACAGATTTATTTTTATCATTTTATTATTTTGATTTTCTTATGTACTTTACATATCTTGTAATTGTGCTTCGAATATTTATTTTCTATCAGGTATCTATTGTGTAAATACCTGTTGTTATTCGGTGCACAATCTTTTAAATATTTATTTATTTGTTTGTTTATTTATTTATTTATTTATTTATTTATTTATTTATTTATGATAGTCACAGAGAGAGAGAGAATGGCAGAGACACAGGCAGAGGGCGAAGCAGGCTCTATGCACCGGGAGCCCGATGTGGGATTCGATCCCGGGTCTCCAGGATCACGCCCTGGGCCAAAGGCAGGCGCCAAACCGCTGCACCACCCAGGGATCCCCCGCACAATCTTTTAAAATTAAAATTACCTGTTAGTTGATGATGATATGCCAAGTAATTATTCAAGTGAGGAATTTTTCATATTTTTCTGAGCTGTAGGAAAATTTATTTAGTAAGACCCTTTCTCCTCCTTCTCTTTCTTTTATCTTTCTCCAATATGAAATGAGCATCTATTTCTTAAAAGTTGGTATCTGGCCATCTCCCTTTCTGCTCTTTTCCATTCTTTAGATTTGTGGTTTCATATTTGATCTATTGTTCTTTCATTCCTAGAGCCATTTTGTCTCTCCACAAGGAGCCAGAGAAAAAATTCTGTTTCCCCTTTGAGCACTGGATTTAAAAATTAGATAAACCATTATTAGCACAACCTCACAGCATGGGACTGGATGAGAGGCACCATATTTAATAGATGAGTGCAAATTAGTTCAGGGCCTTAAGAACAGGTTTCCAAAATGTTGAAAATTTTAAGACATATTTTTTCAGGCTTAAATTTAATTGTTTTAATACAAGTTACAGCCCCATCTATTACTGAGATATAGTGGTATAGCCAGAGAACCCACATGGAATAGGCTTATATACCATTCTCAAATAGCTTTATGTTTATTTCCTCAAGTATGTGGTATATAACAGCCATTTTCTTTTTTTTTTTTTTATAACAGCCATTTTCAAATGTAAAGTTCTAGCAATTCTAAAATCTGTCATTGAAAATTAAGTGATTCAGTTTTTCTTTGTATTTCTACTTTTTAAAAATCAAGTGATTTGGTTTTATTTTGTACTATTATTTTTATTAAATAATTATTTTTGAGTCCTTTCTATATGCCAAAAGTTGTTTATATTACTAACGATATCGTGGTGATCATACCAAAATATTGGCCTAGTTGAGTGTATATTTGGAGGGTAAATCATAAGTACTTAAACATATACATATATTGGATAATAAGTATCTCAAAAATATAAAACAGAACAATGAGTTTAGAGAGTGATCAGTGGGGTGCTGCTACTTTAGCTAACATTGTTATATGAGGCCTCTCTGAAAAGGTTGAATTTAAGGCAAATATTGAAAGGCAGACAGTCATGCCAAAAGTATTCCAGAGAGAAGAGAGTAAATGCAAAGAACCAAAGGTAGATCTAAGAATGGCCTTCTCTAGGGATGGAAAAGAAACTTGTCTTTCTGGAGCATATAAATAGGAGGAAATTGACAGGAGCTCTCAGAGATAGCCTGGAACCTTGTCTATTGTGTAGGATAGCATTGAACTCCATTGGTTTCCCTCACAAAGATCATGCTCTATCAGTCATAGCAATCTGTTGCCTACCTAGTAACCGGTAGATACTCAATAAATGTGGCTTGAAATAAATATAGTTTCTCAAAAGGAGACTATATCTTTAATTATAGCTATTGTTTTAAAATATAAACAGAAAAAGTAAAACTAAAATTTGATTATGAATATTGTTGTCTTCTGTGTAGCAGAATATATGCCTCAGAAGCTGATTTTTCCCTCTTTTCTCACAAATTCTAGAAAATGAAATATAATTAACTCTCAATAAGTTTTCCATTTGGCTAGGAGAAAATACTGACAAACAAAATTAAATTTCCTTTAAAAAGTAATTGTTTCATAAAGAAAAACCTAAACATTAAGGACTGTTCTTATTTCCAAGAATAATGAGTCACATTTTTATTCTGTTAAAAGCTACTGAACAACTGTAGTGTTTTGAAATTTCAAGAACATCATTTGCATTCAATTTATGACTTTTCTCTTGTTTACCCTACTCCCATTATGGATGGAGTGTTTTTTCCTTTACTTCTCATAGTCAGAGTCCTTTTATGTATTGGATAAATTCTGCCTATCTTGACTAAGAGAATGTTTCATCACAACTACCATCATTACCCTCACCACCTCCATTACTACCACTTGCTTCTATGGCAGGCCCACACACTGGCTGCCACAGTTGTTATACTGTGGAAATGCTCCTTCATGATTTGCTAACACTTGGATTCCCTGGACCTCCCCACGAGGCTCCTGATGCCCTGGCCTCTTTGCTGACCTTGCTCAGTATTTACCTCCATGAGGGCCAATGCCAGGCCCCCAAGATCCTGCTCTAACACCAGAGTCTGAATCTGTTCTGAATGACTGGTGACTATGATATGCTGATTACAAAATATTTTAAATATTCCCCTGCTTCTATGAATCAAACACTCACATTAGTAAGCAATGTGCCTACTAATATACTTAATATATTAGACTACCACTGATATACTAATATATCAGATAATAAGAAAAAAATCAACATCCCTGTGTAGTTAGTATTATCCCCATTTTATGAATGGGAAAACTGAAGCTTAAAAGATATTGAGTGACTTGCCCTAGAGCACATTGCCAATACTAGCTTAGCTAAAATTAACCCAGGACTGTCTGATTTGAACACTTGCATTATCAACCAGGTTTTGCATTTCTCTGGTATTAGAAGCTGTGTGGGTATTTGTGGTACATGCATATATCCTTTATCATCTGCAATAAAAGGAAAAATCAGAATATGTTTACCAGCCTGAAATCTACTGGATGTGGGAGGGACTTTCTGGGAAAGGCTGATATCTATAGGGTAGAACATTTCATGATTAACCCTCAAGGTCTATTGGTAAAATATCTGTTTCCATTCTGAGCTCTATTTAGAGATTTTAATGTTTACTAGAGGAATATTTCTAGGAAGGACACAACAATACTTCCCCTGAACTAAAATCTGAGTGAGACTATTACCATGCTATTTTGTTCATGTTAGTTGATAAATATGCTTAACAAAATGTTACAATGTTGTCCAAGTAATAGATCTTAAATATCAAGGGATAATTGAATTGTTGTTATGCTGCTATGCTGGGGTCAAAGAGGAATACAAATGACATTCTTGGGATTCCCTAAGGGACATGATTTTACTGCTAGGTTTAAGAGCAACAAGCAACAAAAGACAACCGCAACCCTACACAGGCACAACCACAGGTTCAGATCTATTAGAAGTGAGGTGTGCGCCATCCCACTGTGGACAGATTGCTGACCATCTGAAGTGGTGGGTGAGAAAAAAGCAACCTTCAGCTGTTACTAGAGAAGGGAAATAATAAATCCATTTCATAGCTAGTTTCAGAATTAAGTCACAGAATTAATGTACCATATATATGTGTTTCCTTGCTTTCCATGTATAGGATGGATGTGTGTGCGTGTGTATCTGTGTGTGTGTCTGTGTTGAGAGATAGAGAACATATTTCAGTTTCCCTCATTTTACCAATCGTTGAATATAATGGGTTCTGCTACATTTATGACTCAGTAGCTTGCCCATGTACAGATGGTATTCAAGCAGAAGTAAAGAAACAGTACTATCAGTAGATCATGTTGACACGGTGCAAAATGTGAGTCTCCTTACAAGGTTATGAAGTGAGAATTTTGCTTGTAATACATGATAGTTGCATTATGGTAGGCAAGACCATAATTTTGAAATGCAAGAAACATATATATTAATGTTGAACAACCAAATTTTTAGATTGTAGGTAATATTTATCATTTTTACAAGTCCATTATTAGAATATCATTGCATGTTTGGGAACTTTCTCTGTTTTGCCTTGATAGGAATTAGAATCCTCTGTTTCCTAAGGAAACTGAGAAGTCAGCCTCCTTTGCAGCAAAAGGGCAGATATACGATGCAGACCCTAACATTTAAGCCCACCTACTCCACCTTGAAATGAGAGTTTGCAATTCATAAAAGTGGGAACACTCTATATTCAATTTTGGTGATGGTGGCATTGGTACAATATCAATTTTCCAGAAGCAGCAGTACACGTGTGGTATCCTACATTCTGTACATCAACATCAATGGAGCAAACTAGAACATCTAGCATTCAGTGAAAATGGCAGTGGATAGACCTCACAGTATATAGTCACCCTTAATTCCAACTGTTTCCTTAGTGTTATATCAAGGATGCTTGGTCATTCTGTGGGTGATTTAATATCCTTTCAATAAATTCTGTTTTTCCTTATTGCTCCCATTTAAATACTCTGGATGATACATTGGATTTTCCCACTGTAGTTGGTCATTTCAGTGCAGATGTGGCAAGATGATGTCATATTAAATATTCTGACTCTGATTTTCATCATGGACAGTGTTGTGCCCAAGATCGTGAGAGGTTCCAAATTTATTGTATATCAGAATGGCCAACCTTTGACGTAGGATGGCCCCAGGAAGGAACTTTTCACCTATCTATTATCTTACAGGTTAAGACGGTGATCCTCAGGGACAAACCAGACGGCCACTCTGACCAGGTTCCCTACATCCTGATCTGGCAGGACATGATGGAGAATCCTCCTCCCTGGCTAAAACCTTTTTTACCCCCCAAAACAGGACCCACGGAGATTCTAGCCCTGCGGAAAGCCAAAAAGGAGACTGACTCTATTCCTGAAGCACCCCTTAATCCGGTCTTCCAGGATTCCTCCCCGGAGGACCTGATTTTCCCGCCACCCTACTGGGCATCCCTCCCTGCTTCTGCTCCTCCATTGGAGCCATCGGGGGCTGCAAAAGGGGCACCACCCCTCCCTGACAATAGTCCCTGTGCACAGGCCAGCAGCGGGGACATGCGGTCAGACCCACCAGACGGCCCTACCTCCGAATGTGGGGCGGACCGACTCTGCCGCCCTTCCTCTCTGCACCATGGGGCCCTCCCATGAGACTGGCGAGCAGCTAATGTTATATTGGCCGTTCTCCACCAGTGATTTATATAATTGGAAAACCCAAAATGCAAAGTTCTCTGATAATCCAAGAGATCTAATCGGGCTTTTAGACACTGTTCTCTTTACCCACCAGCCTACTTGGGATGACTGCCAACAGCTCTTGCAGGTTCTCTTCACCACCCAGGAAAGAGAATGAATTCAGGTGGAAGCCCTGTCCTCTTCCAGGACAGACAGCCGACTCAAAACCCAGACCTCATAAATGCTGCCTTCCCTTTATCCCGCCCCACCTGGGACTACAACTCAGCTGAAGGTAAGGAGAGACTCGGGGTCTACCGCCAGACTCTAATGGCAAGTCTCAAGGCTGCCGTGTGCAAGCCTACCAATCTGGCCAAGGTCTATGATGTGAGGCAGGGTAAGGATGAGAGTCCAGCAGCCTTCTTAGAGAGAGTCATAGAGGCTTTTAGACAGTACACCCCTATGGATCCAGAAACTCTGGAAACAAAGGCCGCTCCGGATATTAAAAAGAAATTACAAAGAGTAGACAGACTGGGAGAGAAGAGCTTGCAGGACTTAGTGACAGTGGCAGAACGAGTCTATAATAATAAAGTCCAGAAGAACAACAAACCAAACTAAGTGACCGGCAGACCCGAAACCTGGCCAAGATCCTGCTGGCCATAACCATGGACGACCCACAGGAAATACGGAGGCACCTCAAGAAGCTGGCTTCGGGGACAGGTGAGGAGGATGGCCCTGGTCCCCCTTGGGAGCGCCCTAAGCTGAACAAAAACCAATGCGCCTATTGCAAAGAGGAGGGACATTGGGTGAAAAGCTGCCCTAACAAAAGATCTAAGGTCCCTGCCAAGATCTTAGAAATGGAGGACCTGAACAATTAGGGGAGTCAGGGTTCGGCACCCCTCCCCGAGCCCAGGGTAACTCTTAAAGTGGAGGGGCAACCTGTTGAATTCCTAGTGGACACTGGGGCACAACATTCAGTTTTATTACAACCCTAGGGAAATTGGCAAACAAAACTTCATGGGTGCAAGCAGCCACGGGCACCAAACGATACTCATGGACTACCCGAAGAACTGTGGATCTCAGCACGGGCCGGGTATCCCACTCCTTCATGGTCATCCCTGAGTGTCTCTACCCGTTGTTAGGTCGGGATTTGCTCACCAAGATGGGGCACAAATCTGCTTCCACCTCAAAGGGGCAAAAGTCCTAAACAAGAAGGGGCACCCAATTCAGGTGCTTGTCCTGAGTTTAGAAGACGAATATCGTCTCCACCAAATGCCCTCAGCGCCAATGGCTGACTTGACCGTTGGCTGCGGGAATTTCCCCAAGCGTGGGCAGAAACTGGGGGATTCGGGCTGGCCCAGCATTGACCGGCCATATACATAGAACTAAAGCCGGGGGCAGACCCTGTCAGGGTCCGCCAATACCCCATGTCTCTAGGAGCACGAAAGGGAATCACACCCCACATACGTTGACTACTGGACTCGGGCATATTAAGGCCCTGCCAATTGGCATGGAACACTCCCTTGCTGCCGTTTCAGAAACCGCACTCTAACGATCACAGACCAGTCCAGGACTTGAGGGAAGTCAACCGGTGAGTAGACGATATGTACCCTACGGTCCCAAACCCATATACCCTCCTCTCCACCCTGCCTCCAGACAAAACTTGGTATACAGTATTAGATTTAAAAGATGCCTTTTTCAGCCTGCCTTTAGCACCCAAGAGCCAAGACCTCTTCATCTTTGAATGGATGGACCCTGAGAAAGGCATCAATGGCCAGCTCACCTGGACTCGACTACCACAAGGATTCAAAAATTCACCAACCATCTTCAGTGAGGCCTTACACGAAGACTTGGGTGAGTTCTGTTCCGAGCACCCACATTTAACTTTATTACAATATGTAGATAATATCCTGTTGGTGGCAGAGGACCAGGACACATGCCTACGAGGCACCAGGGACTTGCTCCAGACCATAGCAGCCCTAGGATACCGGGCCTCAGCTAAAAAAAGCCCAGATGTGCAGAACAGAGGTGCACGGAATCAGAACTGATCTCCAGGACCAGACACTGCTGAATGCGGACACCACCTGGTACACGGACGGCAGCAGTTTTGTCCAAGAAGGACTCAGATATGTGGGGGCAGCTGTAACCACGGAGTCAGCTCAATGGGCAGAACTGATCGCACTGGCCAAGGCGCTGACCATGGGGGAAGGTAAACGAATAAACATCTACACCGACAGCAGGTACGTCTTTGCCACCGCTCACATCCACGGAGCCCTTTACAGGGAGAGAGGGCTTCTGACAGCAGAGGGAAAGACTGTTAAAAACAAAACGGAGATTCTTGAACTCCTGAGGGCCCTCTGGCTGCCCAAGGCCTTAGCCATCATCCACTGTCCAGGGCACCAAAAGGCAGACACACCAGTAGCCAGGGGAAACCGGCGAGCCGATTTAAAAGCAAAGGAGGCGGCCCTTCTGGTGACCCAGGTCTTAGCTACCACACTACCTGATCCGGGGGCACCAACCCTGCCTGACACCCCCAACTATACTGATGCTGACTTACACTGGATCAAACGCTTGCCTATGACCCAGTGCTTGCGTGGCTGGTGGAGGGCCGCAGACTCCAGCATCATCCTGCCAGAGGAACTAGGATGGATCCAAAATGCCTCGGAGTACTCACATGGGGACAAGGAAGATGGAAGACCTCATACGACATGCAAAGATCACTATTAAAGACTCTCGAGCAAAGATCAAACAGATTGTGGCAAGCTGCTGCGCATGCCAATTAACAAATGCCTCCGCCCATGGATCTAACCCGGGCACCTGGCCCCGAGGGGACCGCCCAGGAGCCTACTGGGAAGTGAACTTCACTGAGGTGAAACCTGGAAAATACAGGTATAGGTATTTACTAGTGTTTGTAGATACTTTTTCAGGATGGACAGAGGCATTTCCCACCAAACATGAAACGGCACAGATCGTGACCAAGAAACTGCTGGAAGACATCGTACTGAGGTGTGGCCTAAGCTGAGGGCCCTCTACAAGACTGGGCCACCCCCGGACCCCCATCGATATCGGCCAGGTGACTGGGTGTACGTGCCTGGGTGTACATGCAGAGATACCAACACCAGACACTTCAACCTCGCTGGAAAGGACCCTACCTCGTGATCCTGACCACTCCCACCACTCTCAAGGTCGCCGGGGTTACTCCCTGGGCCCACTACACCCACGTCCGGCCAGCTGACCCACACACCGTTCTCACGGACTTTGTTACAGAATGGAAAAGCCAACTGGACAAGGGCAATCCCCTAAAGCTAAGACTGCGCCGTTCTCACTTATTTCCCACCTCCAAGACTCCCTAGTCCAAGGTTGTCCTTCAAAATAGAAGGGGATTAGAATTAGTCTTCTTACACCAAAGGGGGGGGGGGGAGGTTATGTGCTACCTTAACTGTAAATAAGAGCGAGAACAGCAACAAGGTTGGTGAGAATCCTGGTTTAATCATTCCCCTGGCTCACTCTGAGAGCAACCTGGACCCATGATTGGGTCTTGCATAGGATCCTCTGAAAAGGGGGGGAATGTGGGACCCAGGAAATTTAACAAAATCCCCTACCCCTGGACAAGCAGAGCAGGACTGACTCTATTTCGGGCTGCACCCGCCTTGCGCTGACCTGCTTATTACTTAGGGCACTGCCCCGCCCTAATCAAAGACCAGGACACACCCTAATCGGAAATCCTGCTCAGCGGACCAGCATGACTGTGCAACTTTCTGCATATCCCATTGGCCACTGGTCCCTATAAAGTTGCTAAGCCTCTTAGTCTCAGGGTCCAAGTCCCTGCTCCGCTGCGTCGGTACACTTAGACCCAAGCTGGAGCTTGTAAATAAACCCTCCTGTGATTGCATCGGTGTCGGCTCCTTGGCGGTTTCTCGTAATCGCGATCTTGGGCACAACAGACAGGGAGTTCCTGTTATATTCTCACTTTGAATTTTTATTGGAATTCTAAATACATCATTAATGAATTCTCTCCAGAGAAATATGACAGGCTCTAGCTAAAGTTTGAAAAGTCAATTCTGATCAAATGCATCCAGTCCAAAAAAAAAAAAAAAAAAAGCAACCAGTCCAGAATGTCACTTTATTCTGTTTTTCCCTAGTGACCATAAATGTTTAAGATTCTTTCTGCCTTAATTTAAATTCCCCAGTTTGGTTTCAAATAGTATCCTTGTGAAAACAATTTTTCTTCTTCTGTAGTTGAGGCTTTCAGTTATAACGAAACCGATTTTTAGTGTGTGCAGTGGAAGTTTCCAATTAATGAGATTAAAGAATCTGAGCTTTCACCTCTTTCTCTTAACTAGATTTCACAATGATTTTTAAAGGTTAACTCATCACTGCTTCCGGGATCCATGTTTTAGGTCTATTGTCATCTCATTACTGAAGTAGATTTCATTATATCCAGACTCATTATGAATTCCAAAATACTATACTGTCTTCAACTCCTTCTCTAACATCTGGGGTGCCATAATTGTTCATTAAACAGCCACCTCTGAAAAGCTTGCACTTTATTAAGTAGCACATTAATCTGATTGCTTGGGGCATTGAAAAATTGTATGTTAATATCTGTTGACCTTGCTTTTCCTGTTGTGTATTTTCGGCAACTTGTACCCACAATGATGGCACGGTCATCAAATTCTTTTACTGTTTTCTTAATATCAGAAATCTCCTTACTGGAAAAATGCTTGCTATTCATCACTAGATATTTTTTTTATTATTATTTTTCTAAAAAGAAATGTCAGCTTCTTATTTGGAACATCAAGACATTTTTAATAGTGTCTTAAGAAAATTATTTTCAATG
Source organism: Vulpes lagopus (assembly GCF_018345385.1). NCBI lineage: Eukaryota > Metazoa > Chordata > Mammalia > Carnivora > Canidae > Vulpes > Vulpes lagopus. Next base: position 87,109,670 of record NC_054828.1, on the reverse strand, counting down.
TCTTTCCCCAAGGATTTAGTGGCTGGCTTGTATCATGCTCTGATGAAATATTTACCTAGAATAAGCCTGTTTTTTTTAAACTGGAATTGGAAGGGGGTCAATTCTGAGGATAACCTAATTTAAAAACCATTTCACTTCCTTTTTAAAGACTTTTGTTTTTGTTAAGTTTATTGCAAATCATGTATTTATTTAAAAAAACTAAATCTTTAAAAAATGCAAATAAGTAAATGGAAGAAAATAAAAATCATCCACAATTCCCTGATAGCAAGAAGTAACATTCTGGTCTCTCTCTATAACTTCACCTAATCATAGACTTATCCATTCAATCAACAAATGTTTTTTGAGTGTACATTAATGCCAGGCTCATGTCCTGGCAACACAGTAGTAAACAAAACAAATTAAAAAACAAACAAACAAACAACAAAAAAACTCTGTCCTTTATAAGATATATAATCTATTTGAGAAACAGATACACAAATACACACACACACACACACACACCATCCTAATACATATTCTGTTAACAATATGCATGTTCAGAATTTTTCACATCATAAAATATTCAAAATGTGTTTTTAAAATTGCAGTGGAATATAAGTAATTGAAAATCAACTATTTAAGAGCATACCATTCAGTGGAACTCAATACATTCCCAATATTGTGCAACCACCACCTCTGTCCTATTCTAAAATGTTTTTATCACCTCAAAATAAAAACCTCCTCTCAATTAAGCAGTCACTTCCTATTCCCCACCCCTTTGCCCCTGAGAAACACTTAGCTGTTTTCTGTCTTGACTTTTCTGAATATTCTTAACATTTCATAAATGGAATTATATAATACGTTACTTTTGTGTCTGACTTTTCTCCCAACTAGCATAATGCTTTTGAGGGAACATCCATGCATTGACACGCATATCGTTATTTCATTTTGTGTGTGTGCTGAAAATACTCCGTTGTATGTAAATACCACATTTTGTTCATCTATTCAATAGATAATGGGCATTTGAGTGCTTCCACTTTTTAGTTACTGCAAATAATACTGCTATGAATATTTTTTTTTACTGCTATGAATATTGATGTGCAAGTAAATGTTTCTGTACTTTTTTTTAGGAATATATATCTAGGTGTAGAATTGCTGGATCATATAATAATTCTATATTTAACTTTTTGAGGAACTACCAAACTCTTTTGTCAGGCTGCATTATTTTATACACACACCAACAATGTACACATTTTTGGTATCTCTATGTCCTTGTGAATGCTTGTTATTTTCAATTTTAAAAAGTATAGTTGTCCTAGTGACTGTGAAGTGATATCTCATTATGATTTGACTTTCATTCCCCTATTGACTACTAATATTAGATATTTTTTTCATGTGCTACAGGCTATTGTGTTCTTCTTTGGAGGAACATCCGTTGCCTATTTTTTGAGTCATCTCTTCCATCATTGAGTCATTAGAGTTCTTTTTTGTATTCCAGATACCAGACCTCTATCCGAGATGTGATTTGCAAATAAATCCTCCCATTCTGTAGGTTGTTTTTCCACTTTCTTGATGATGTTGCTTGATGCATAAAAATTTTTAGTTTTCATGAAGTCCAATTTATTTTGTTTCCTTTGTTGCCCAGGACTTGTTGTCATATCCAAGAATCCATGCCAAATCCAAACACATGAAGACTTACCCCTTTGTTCTCCTCTAAGAGTTCTGTAGTTTTAGCTCCTAGATTTAGGTATTTGACTTATTCTGAGAGAATTTTTGGTATATATGTAAAGTCGAAGTCTAACTTCATTCTTATTTATCTTGTAAAGTCCTACTATCTCCTTCATTTTTTGAAGAGTTTTACTGGACAGAGAAATCTTCAGACTGGTATTCTTTAAGCAGTTTAAAACTGCCTTCACACTTTCTTTTGTCAGTCTTATTGAAGACCACTTTGATGTGATGAGTCACTTGTCTCCTGCTGTTTTCAAGATTCTCATTTTGTTTTTGGCTTTTGGTAATCTGATTTGGAGGTGTTTTTGATGTGGATCTTTTTTAGTTTATTCTTGTTGGTATTTGTTGAGCTTCTTTGATGTGAGATTTATCAAATATGGGGAGTTTTCAGCCATTTTTTCTTCGAATATTCTCTCTGCCCTTTTCTCTTTCCCCTCTCTTTTTGGGACTTCCTTATGTATATGTTAGTATGATTATTATGTTAGTATGATTATGTTCCACAGATCCTCTTAGGCTCTGTCCATTTTTTTAAATTTTTTCTTTCTGCTCCTCAGACTAGATCTTTTTAATGGACCTTTCTTCAGGTTTGCTGAATCTTTCTTTTGTGTGCTCAAATCTGCTATTAAAACCACCTAATGAGTTTTTCATTTCAGTTCTTGTAGATTTTAGTTGCAGAATTTCTGTTTAGTTCCTTTTAAAAAAATATTTTGTGATAATAAAACACATATAAAATTTACCATCTTAGCCATTTTTAAGTATACAGTTCAGTAGTATTAAGAACATTCATGTTGTACAATAATCACCATTATCCATCTAGCTTACTCATTTTATCAAACTGAAACTCCATATCCATTAAAAAATAATTCTCCATGATTTCCTTCTCATAGCCTCTCTCAACCACCATTCCATTAGTTGTCTCTATGATTGTGGGTACTCTAAGTGAAATCATATAGTGTTTGTCTTTCTGTGATTAGTTTATTTCACCTAGCATATCCTCAAGGTTCATCCATCGTGTAGCATGTCAGCATTTTCTTCTTCTTTCAGGCTTAATAATATTCTATTGCATGTATATACCACATATTGCTTATCCATCCATCCATCAATGGAGGTTTGAGTTGCTTCCACATTTTAGCTACTGTGAATAATGCTACTATGAACATGTGTGTACAAATGTCTACTCAAGACCCTGCTTTTAATTCCTTCAGGTTTATACCCAGAAGGTAATTGCTAGATCATATGGTAATTCTATTTTTAATTTTTGAAAAACCGCCATACTGTTTTCTACAGTGGCTGTACCATTTTACATTCCTGCCGACAGTACCAAGATTCCAATTTCTCCACATCCTTGCCAACACTTGTTACTTTATTTTATTTTATTAATTGTATTTATTTTTCCTGATAGCCTTCACAATGGGTATGAGGTAGTATTTCATTGTAGTTTCAATTTGGATTTCTCTAACAATTAGTGATATTGAGCATCTTTACATGTGCTTACAGGAATTTTGTCTGTCTTCTTTGAGAAATGTAAATTCAAGTCCTTTATTCATTTTTTAATTAGGTGGTTTTATTGTTGAGTTTTAGTAGTTCTTTCTATATTAAGGGTATTAATCCCTTATCAGATATATAATTTGCACATATCTTCTCACATTCTGGGTGATACCTTTTTACTTTGTTGATATTGCCTTTTGATGAACAAAGTTTTAAAATTTTCATGAATTCACAATTTGTCTATTTTTCCTTTTGTTGCCTCTGCCTTTGGTGCTATATCCACAAATTATTGCTAAATTCAATATTGTGAAGTTTCTGCCTTCGTTTTCTTCTAAAGGTTTTATAGTTTCAGTTCTTAGATTTAGATCTTTGATTCATTTTTTTTTTTTTTAGATCTTTGATTCATTTTAAATTGATTTCTGTTTATGATGTTAAGAAAGGATCCAGCTTCATTCTTTTGCTTGTGGATATCCAGTTTTCTTACTATCATTTGTTGAATCAACTGTCCTTTTCCCATTGAATGGTTTTCATGCCCTTGTCAAATGTACCATTTGACCATATATGTATGAGTTTATTTCTAGGCTTTCTATTACATTATGTTTTTTCTGTATATTTGTCTTTATGCCAGTACCACATTGTTTTCATTACTGTACCTTTGTAGTAAGTGTTGAAATCAGGAAATATGAATCCTCCAGCTTTGTTCTTCCTTTCCAAGATTATTTTGGCTATTCAGAGCCCACTGAGGTATCATATGAATTTTAGGGTGGATTTTTCAATTTCTGAAAAAAAAAAAAAAGAAAAAGAAAACAGGTCATTGGATTTAGATAGGGATTGCACTGATTCTGTAAATCTCTTTGGGTAGTACCAACATTTTAACAATATTAATCTTCAAATCCATGAGCATGAGATGTGTTCCTATTTATGTCTTCTTTAATTTCTTTCAACAAAGTGTTGTAGTGAAAGGTTAGGGTCTTAGGTCTTTTATGAGCATGTGTTGTGCCCTAGAATATACATGCTTTTAAAATTCTCTAGTATACATGGGTACTTTGGAATTTTAAAACAAAACAAAATAAAACCTCTCTCCCAGTTTTTTTTCCCCAGGATTTAGATGTTTTATTATTTGCCATAACTATAATCTTTAGCTACAGGCCACAGCAAGTTGTTCATTTGCATTACAATGTATTTGTGGAGTGTCCACAACTTTTCTACATGTATGAGTTCTATGTTAGGCAAAATAAAGTCATGCACTTTGTGTCAGTCTTCAGGTAGCCCTCAGACATGTTAGAATACATAAACACAATTCCACTATAGAATCACAGACAAGGATTCCATGCTGGGAAGTAGGCTGCCATCTTTAGACTGCTCCTCCAAAGGAGAGGATGGGATAAATGCAAACAAATACACCACATTTTTTTTTTTTTTACTGTTTTTAAGTTATAAGTTATGCTTTTGTTGATTCAGTGTTGACTTGATTGCTGGAAACCTCTGACTATTTTCCAAAGTCTGACACAGTTGGTTCTGACAGTTTTTGCTTGATTTTTCAATGTTCCTATGGATGGATGGACTTCTGGAGCTACCTACTGTGTCAGTTTTGTTGATGTCCTCATCTAAAATTCTTTTTGATAACTGCAATTATCTATTCAATGATTTGAACTACAGTGTAAGTAATAGGTATTTAATTTCTCCTTATTTAAGTAGTTTCTAATTCTTTTTTTTTTTTTTTTTTTTTTTTTTTAGTAGTTTCTAATTCTTTGCGAAAAGCATGGGAAGCTCTTCTAACCTATCCAGACTGACATATCTGAATTTAAATGTTTACTCTTCCATTTCTGCTTATAGGATGTTTCCTTAAAAATCTTTAGATCATAGTCTTATTTCCTGGAAAAATAGGATGATCATTCAGACCTCCTTCCATTTTTGTCAGTATTAAATAAAGAATGTGGGCAAAGTGCTTAGTTCTGTGCTTAGTGCACTGTAAGTGTTCTAAAAATGGTATAGAAAATAATTGCTTCAATACTTCTTTGCTTATAGCTATGATTATTTCTTTAGCATGAATTTCTAGAAGAAAAACTGCTGAAATAAGTAACACGCACATTGCTTAGCATTTGAATTAATATCAACAAATTAGGCTTTACAAGAGATTGTGTCATGTTATTCATCTTTTATGAAAAGGTTTTATTTTATTTTATTTTATTTTTTTTTACCAGCCCACCAGTTAGCTCTGTTGTACTCACATTTGAGGAGGGACATAAAAAATGACAATTTCCACATATTCCTTCTCTATTCACTTGGATTTGCAGTGTCATTTTAGACCATTTTCTTTTACTTCTGCTTGATTTAATAGTGACAATTCAATTTTGTTTAGTTGTTTCTACCCAAATGCAGAAAATTACTAGAGCATGGATATGTGGGGAAAGAGCCCTTCCATACTGTTATAGACATCATCTCAGAATAAACAGGTGGTTCTCTATTTCCTGAATGCTTTAGGACCTGTATTTCTGAAACATAAACAATAGACAGGTATCACATATCCCTAGAAGTGACAATATAGTTGACCATCAATCTGAGACACCTTTTTTGGTCAATATTTCATTACAGAAATGTTTAAATGTACAACCTCAAGACACTTTTAAAAGTAAAAGGATATTATCTCTGGCAAACTGGGACACTACACACACTTGGTTATTTGTTTACTCCTCAGTATAGCTCCATCAATCAAGAGTCTGGCATTTGGTTGGTGGTCACTCTTAATTTTTTTTTTTTCCTTTTTGAGGAGAGGTATGTATTTTCATAATTATTTTATTGGGAAGTAATATGAAGCTGCATGATATATTCAACTCTAAGTCCCTCTTCCAGCATATAGGTCAATGTAGTACGTTGCATCACGGTTCAACGTATTTGTTGCCCCTTTGTGAGCACCTTGTTTATAGTAATGCTCCCTTTGGAGTATAATCCCAGATTTTTTTATCTCAAGTCTGAACACATAACTTACTTTGGCTAATCAATTATTAGTGAGGTTGTTAAGAAAATATTAACACTCATTTTCCACAAATTCTGTATTAACTCTGACTTACATTTTCTACATGAAGTTGGTAATATTCTAAATTAGGACTCCTTTGTAAGCCAAAATACTGGAGCAAGACAACATGAAACAGAGTCAGAGCCAGTTTGTGGTAGACCTATAACTTAAAAGAGAAATACAACTTGGTGGTGAGTCACTGAGATTTTAGCGTTGTCTGTTACAGCAGCATTATTTAGCCTAAACTGACAGATATAGTTCAACTCTCAGGAAATGGTTTACCTTATACTGAAAGAATAAAAATAAGTTTTAGTATGAATTACCCTTCATTTGATAATTTCTTCATTTATTTGGCCTTGTCTCCTTCTTGCCTCATTACTCTTGACCAGATCAATTTCAGTTATGTATTTATGCCATATTCATTCTTTATATATGCACAACTAAAGATAAAAACACCCTACCTATTGATGATCTTCAGCTCTAAACTGGGTACAATTCATAAAGACTGGTTCCTTGTCTGGACTTTATAACCTACATATAGGAAAACTTGGGGAAGGATATCTTGACCTCCATGGAAGGACAGAATGATTATCTCTAGTGGTTCCATTTAAATCAGGGATTTTAGTTCTGTCCTGATGCCAAAGATAGAAGTTTGATAGGGAACTATCATTCTAGATTTCTGAAATTTGAAGCACTAGAGAAAAATATCTGATAGTTAAAATGTTAAAGTGAATATACTCTGGGATAAAATCATGCAGAATAAGTATCTTAAATAGATTCTCAAAATTTGGAGGCAAAAGGACAGGAAATCAATTTCAAACTATAATCATCAGCTTTACTTAAAGTACTATACAGTGGTAAAATTTATCCAGATTTTATCTTAAGAGGCATGCGTTATAATCTGTGGGATTGGACATCTCCACTCTATCTATCCCCTCTCTTACAAGCATTCTCATATAGAGTGAGATAAACCAGCCCTACAAAAACTTACACTTATTGAGTTGCATGTTTTAAGACCTGAGTATAGGATGGATTATACAAACAATACAACCTGATTTCTGTGACTTCCAAAAGGTCTTTCTTTTCCCCCTTAAATTACCCCTTCCACAAGCTACTAGATGATGCTTGGAAATATTCCATTGGAAATTTTGATGAAGTTTTATGGAAAGAACACTAGATTGGAAGTTAGGTTACCTTAGTTCAAGTCCTGAATCTATCCCATTAACCTTTTGGATTTTAGTTTCTATTCTTTATAAAATGAAAATTATTTTATTTTATTACTTTTTTTGTCACACAACCCCCCGCTGACCTCCCTTTAAAATGAAATTACTTTAACTAAAATTTTCAGATGTTGGCCTATCTAGTAAATTCCATGTAGGACTCTGGACATATCAAACTCCTTCTCTCACTGAAAGCTCCAATGTTTGATTTAATTTCCATATTAGTGTTATTTTTGAATGAGAAAAGACTTAAAGAGTCACCTAATCTAGTAACTTAATAGATGAGGGACTGTAAATTTGATAGCAGAGGAAGTTGCATAGTTCAGTCCTGGGCTAGAGGATGTTTTTCACTACCACTACTGCATCTCCGTTCTTATTAGTTTATTTATAATAAGCTGGAACACTGTTATTTTCTCCTACTTTCTTGTCCCTGTCTGCCAGACCAGGCTTTTTTCATTAAATACAATGCCTTTCTGGAAAAAGAAGGAGCGTAAGGAAGGCTTGTGAAACAGAAACAGACACTGGCAGTAGCAACTCTGCTGGCAACCAGGGGCAGGGAGGGGGCTGGGAGCCTGTCAGTGTTCACAGCTCCAGTGAATGGTACAGAGCATATGCAAGCCTTGCACTGTTCCTTATCACTTAGAGGAGAACTGGTGGATTCAAGTAAACTCAAGCTGTCTCTTTCAGGTAGAGGGGGAAGATATTTACATAACAAAGAGAAGTGCTGGGACCACTTATCAAGGTTTGGAGTATGAGGTAAGGATTACTCCAAACGTATCAGTTTTGCCTAAACTTCTGGGAAATTGGAATGGATAGTATGAGACCAAGCTTGCTTGTACTCTTGGTTCTTAGAAATTTTATTTTGAATCCCTCTAGTATAGCAACATAGGATACAATTTATGAGAGAGAGAGTGGGGTTTGGGGAAGGAGGGGTAATGCAATTAAACAGAAAGTTTTTCTTGGGCATGATTTGGTGGCTTAAAATCTACAAGACCTGCTTTGAAAGACTGTCCTATTACTGAGGACAAATCATGTCTTAACCAAGCACTTCTGTTAGTAATGATTTGTCAGGCAAATGGCTCAGAATTCTTTTAGAAGAGAGCAGTCCAGAGCCAAATCTCTCCTTCTGATCAGAGCTCTTTTATTAGAAATCTGAAGATTCATATATCTTGGAAGACCATCAGATGTAGTATTTTCCTGAAAATATATAATAGTGTTAGCTTTGACTTTAACAAAGGAAACATTTCCAGCAGTACCCAGTAAGAATAAGATTATATATATGAATTCTTCTAATTGCAGGGAATATCTTATAATAGCGAAAATTTACTATTTTATGAATAGGTAATCTCATGGAGGAAAGTTTAAAATGTATTATTTAATTCAATGATAGTTACTGAGCACCATCTCTGTGCCAGGTTTATTTTTCCATACAGTATGGTCTGAACTAGAATCAACAAAAATAGATAATAAAAACAATAGCTAGCAATTACTGAGTGCTTATGATGGGACAGGCATCTTTCTGTTTACTTATATATTTGGCATGCATTAACTCATTTCTGTTTCTCAATAACCTGATGAAGTACACATTATTATGAACACCCTTTTACTCATGAGAAAACTTAGGTATAGATAATAAATATCTTTCTTAAGATCATTCAACAAGTAAATGTCAGAACCAGGATTCAAGTCAATAGTCATACTGTAAAAAAAAATATTTAGAATATATTCTGTGATGTATTCAGATAATTACATCATTTTCTTCCCAGCACACTGGATCATATCTGTCGATCCTACCCATTGGCTATAAGGGAGTGGCTGAAACTCTGGAGGCTGGGCACGCATGTTTAATTTCAAGAGGCTAGAGCTACCTCTAGTCTACTAATCCTTGGAGTCTATAATGTTAGGACAAGCAGAGCTAACCCTCAGTTGTTTCCTTGTTCCTCTTTGCCTGGCCTTTGCCTCATCTTGGATCACTAATTTCCCTTGACTTGTCAGACAAGCAAACGTCTCTCGTTTTGTTTTGTTTTGTTTTGTTTTTCCTTTCTAATACGGCTTTTTTCTAAAGTTTTTTTAAAAATTTGAGTATAGTTGACATGCAATATTACATTAGTTTCAGGTCTACAACGTAGTGATTCAACTTCTCTAAATGTTAATGCTATGCTCACCACAAGTGTAACTACCATCTGTCACCATACAACACTATTAAAATACCACTGATTATATTCTCTATGATGTATATGGCTATTTGGGGGGACAGGATTAAGGTTCAGGGGCTAGGTTAATCTCTGGCATCTTTAACCCTGAAAGCAGATGCATGCATACTATTGAAAACTGTTTTAAGTGTTAAAAATAACAATATTATAAAATGTAAAATGTATCATGCATTTCTTCTATATTAAAAGCAGGATGAATTATTTCTGAGAACCAATTCTAGAGCTTAGAACCCAATATGATAGGAATCAATTAAAATTGTTAAAAATATTTCAATAGAAAAAATTTTTAAATATATGAAACTTATGAAAAAGAAAACAAAAACATAATTAACACATCTTTTAATATGTCATTTGAAATAATTAAAAGTCCTAGGAAGATTTATAATGAGGCACTTCACAGTGAGAGTTCTAGAGTAAAGATGGTCTTTTAAATTCAGATTTCATCTTTTCCTTTCTGCATAACCATGGACAAGCTTCTTCTTGTTATGGAGCTTACTTTATTCATAAAATGGGACCAGTGCAGTGTGTTTCTCAGATTGATGCTGTGAAGACTAAATAAGCTAATGCAGGTGAATTGCTCAGCACAGTACCTGGTAGCACTAAATAGATAAATATAGAGAATTCAAGACAATACACCAGGAATGATGATGAAATCACTATAATTAAAGACCATGGACATATTGTAGCTTAGAGTAGTGAAACACCACAAGATATTTCTAGCATCACACTTGCCTGTTGTTTGCTGGGTATTTTCCACCCTAATTGGATCTTAGCCCTGCACCTTTCCTCAGAAAATCCCTACATGTTGAGCCAAAAATCCTGCCAATTTCTGACTCCTATGGTGTTTACAAGGCATGTTATCAAAATCTTAGTGCAAGTGACAAGCTTTAAATTGAGTCCTGTCATGGATCTACCTGGAATGAATAGTTGATTGTTTTAAGTAAGATTTGTATAGCCCTTCACAGCATTAAGATCCTCTCACCACTTGATATAATAATGCATTTGCTTCTAATTGTCCAAGCAATCCTATAAAGAACCCATAATTATCCACATTTTTTAAATGTGACATGTAAGAGAAGCTCAATCAAAATTGAACCCAGATTTTTGGATTCCAAATTCTTTGCTTTTTCAACTTCAACTAGTCTATCCAGTAAATATATTTTTTAATTCAATATAATTTAAAATAGATGGTTTAGTCAATGTGATAAAGCCTCGGAGAATGCTGTCAAAGCTCAGGCTGTCTGTATTCATCACAGAACTGATTTGAAACCTCAGCTGCAGGCAGTGTGGTCCTATTGGAATTTGCCTAATATCTACACCTGACTCATTTATTTAGTTAGTTTTTTTTTTTCTCTCTCTTTAATAAGTAACCTGTTGAGGGAAATTTGGGTATAGTAGTGGTTATATCCTGCCAATGGAGTGGAGAAATACTGAGATATCATGCACAATCAATCATACAAATATAACATATGTCCATATGTCCAGGGACCAGAAGAAATCACACCACACCTTGAGCATGCCGTACATTCTCACTAAATATTTATTCTTGATTGATGAATTGCTTAAAATATGACCAGGTCACTGAGAAATCAGGCAGGGAGCCAGTCAGAATTTTAATAATCGATCTTGGCTTTTTGCCCACTCCAACAAGAATGCATGCCCTTTCTTCCCTACTAAAATGTAAGGTTGTGAAACAACCTTCCATCTGATTTCCTTGTTTAGCCCCCCCCCCTTTTTATGTCAAACTTATAAATAAATTCAGTTCTCTTGACTCTCAGTAAATGTTTTTTAAACTATGGTACACATAAGGGTTAGATAAGCAAACAAGGGGTAACCTTATTAAAAACACAAATTTCCCACCAGGTCTCACATGAGAGATCTGTGCAGTTTCAACACAAGTGCATTGTTGGGTCCACACTGTAAGAAGACATGTTATAAAGAAATCTTTATGAGGTGCTGGGTGACTCAGTTGGTTTGGTATCTGACTATTGGTGTCAGCTCAGGCCATGGAGTCTGCTTGAGATTCTTTGCCCCTCCCTCTCCCTCTGCCCTTTCCCTGACTCTCTCCCTCTCTCTCTCTCCCTCTCTCTCTCTCAAATAAGTGAAATCTTTTTTAAAAAAGAAATCTTGGTATGCCTGGGTGGCTCAGCAGTTGAGTGTCTGCCTTTGGCTCAGGGCATGGTCCCAGAGTCCTGGGATCGAGTGCCACATTAGGTATCCTGCATGGAGCCTGCTTCTCCCTCTGCCTATCTATGTCTCTGCCTCTCTCTCTTTGTGCCTTACATGAATAAATAAATAAAATCTTAAAAAAAAAAGAAATATTTATTTACCTTTGGAAAGGGACAGAAGGTATTAACAAGACATAATATTTGTTCTAATAAAGTGTACTTTTTTAATAGTAACTTTAACACAAATCCTATCATTATGCCCATAAGATATTTGATGATTTCCAACACCTTTAGGTGGTTTTGTTAATCAATTATGGTACCACCTCTCTGATCACTTGCCCTACAAAATAACTTTTGGGTTCACGTCAGTGATAGTAATCAGCTTTGGTCATCCATCATTAATGTGGAATAAGTAAGTATTCAGGCTTTTAATTCAATGAAATAAGGAATTTTAATAATTAATTCTGTATACATAGAAATTTATCATTTTATTTTTAAAAAATATTAAATGTATCTTTTACATAAATCACAAATAAAATAAAGAAAAAAGGAGTCATAGGGTAGAGGAGAAAAAAGAAATAAATTTTATAATTTATTATAATAAGTATCCCAAAAGTTGATTTCAAGTAAAATGTAAAGAAAATTTAGTTATCTGGTGAAATACTGAGATTCAGTATTTAAATATCAAATTGGAGTATGGAAGCCACTAATGAGTCTCAGTATTATCACCACATCAAATGTGATTTTGAGTTTGGCTATCAAATTTGAATATAATAAAGCATCTTCTATCGGGATTCTGTTTCACCTGTTCTGATATTAATGATGGTTAATTGGACTTTTCTTTCTGTGATTTTTTCTTAAATTACTTGATTTGTTTTAAATAAGGGTTAATATACATGTTGGTACTCTATTACAGTCCTTTAACAGATATCTCTATCTTATCAAAGTTGGTTGCATTCAGTTTTCTTATAACCCAGAAATATATTAAGCTCTCTCATCTGTTAAAAGCTCTTAGTGGGCACCTGGGTGGCTTAGTTGGTCAAGCGTCTGACTCTTGGTTTTAGCTCAGGTCATGATCTCAGAGTTGTGAGATGAGACCCCTTGCTTAATATTTTCTCTCTCCCTTTATCTCTGCCTCTCCCCCCATTGCTTGCTCTCTCTCTCTCTGGAAAAAAAAAAAGACTCTTAGTTGTGTATTGTGGTCTGTTTAACTCTGGTTCAGGAACAACTCACCATTTCTACAGAGCTAGAAGGTGTGTCTGCCTCACAATCCCTCTTCCTGGTTGTAGCTAATTGGTCAAAGTGTAGACTCCTGAGTAATGCAAAGCTGAAATTGGGTCTAAATAATTTTACTTCATCTATGCTCCCTCTTAAGTTAAAAAGGTGCACAGTTCCTTCTGTGAACTGAAGAGCAGAGAAAGTTCTGCAAAGAAAGAAGAACAAAACAAATATGACTCCTAAACTTATATTTCCATGTGGACTTCTCCCCTGAACTCCAGGTTAACATAAGCAACTGTCTACTTACCATCTTGACTTAAGAGGTCCAAAAAAGTTTTCTAACATAAAATTTTTAAGCCTGAAATTCTAATCTTTCCTTTCAAAGTTTCTGCACTTGATTTATCCCATTTTACTTTATGTAACTACATGCTTTGTGTATCTCAAAAAACTGAGTTATCTGTTGCTCCTCTTTTATCTCATGTTTCACAATAAGCAGCAAATCCTGTTGACTTCCTACCATCTTTGCTGCTTACATCCCTAATCCAAGATCCTGTTACCTAAGAGGTCCCTTTGGTTCCATCTTTCACTGTCTACAGTCTATTTTTGTGAAAGCAGCAAGAATGATCCTTTCAAAATGTAAAATTCCTGTAAGTTCTCCCATCAAACATCATGACACTTCCCCAGGTTATTCATAGTAAATGTCTGAGTCTTGTCAACTGCCTAAAAAATTATCTTAGGAACTGGCAACCCAAAAGCCCTAACTAATACACCCAGGGACTCGAATGGTCTAACTGGCTTTGTCAGACTGGGCTTTCACTGGCTTTTACTATTCACAGTGATTTTAGGCAAATCTTCAAACCCAGCTACATCTTAGTCTGCTCGTCTGTAAATTGGGACTGACATATGCTTTGCTACTTACATAACATCTTTTTGAGGATCAAAATTAGGAATCCATGCAGGAGTGCTACACATACAAAACAATTATCACTGGAAAGTAAAAACAGATCTTCTACTTTCCTATCTAAATAACAAAGGAATATAGCACTTAAACAATGCATCTCTTAGAGTGAAGAATGCATATGAATTTAGCTTTCATCTTTACTAAACTATTAAATTATCTTAAAACTATTCAAAATACAAGTAAATTGGAGGGGCAGTCTGAAAGATGGTCACAGTAGAGGTTAGGGTATAACTAGATTAACACAAAATAGTGTGTACAACCAGTGTACCGGTTTAATTTCTTACTAAAAAAACTACTGAAAAAATACATAAAGGTCTCCCAGTCAGGGTAAAAGGTGACATAATCAGAAGGGAGTTTTCTTTTTCTATTTAGAAACAAAATATGTTATAAGTCAATGTATAAATTTTAATATAGTTTAAAGATTTTATTTATTTTAGAGAGAAGCAAAGAGCAGGAGCAGGAGAAGGTGCTGGGGGAAGGAGATGGACAGGGCTCCACAGAGGAGGGGCACACCATGGGAGGACTCTGGGGGGCTCGACACATGGGGGGCTTGACAGGGATTGGGAAGAGAGGGGCTTGACATGGGGTTTGAGGCAGGGCTCGATCCCAGGACCCTGAGATCATCACCTAAACTGAAATCAAGAGTTGGAGGCTGAACTGACTGGGCCACCCAGGCGCCCCTCTGATACACTCTATAAGTTTTCCTCAGATGGTGAATTTGGAAGACCAATAAATTATAATTCTGTCCCCACTTCTAAGTTTTGATTCAGTAAGAACTATTGAATGGTGTCAAATAGATGGCAATACAAATATCACAGAGCAGTACATTGAAGGAAAAAGAAGGTGATTGACATTTGTCCATTTCTATTGGCCCAATAAGACCACAAAGAAAAAGAAAATTACACACATAAAATAAAGTAGGCATTAATATCAATTTTTTTTCATTGCTTATTATCCCATATCTTTCAACTCCATGTCTCTGCATCTGGGATCATCACTTCGTCTTGAGGCCGCATGGCTGATACTTAATGCCTCCTCCTATAAGGGAGCAGAATTCTTTGTGTTCTCTTTCTGAGTTAGTATCCATAGAGATTGACCTCTTTAATAATTCAGAGACTCTTACCTTTCCTATTGATTCAATGCAAATAATCTTTTATGAAGTGGAACTTTGAAATTGGAAGTTGGAAATCAGTCCTAGAATACAGGTGGGCTCATCCCTACTAGTCTTGGGGAACTCAACAATACTGCCTCTTCTTATCTGTAGAGGGGACAGCCTCAGTTAGAAGTACTATAATGAGTCACTAAAGCCCAATCTCACAGAGGCCTGAAGGGCGCCTGGCCTTCCAGGTCATAAGGGGGTTCTAGATGACTGGGGAGGACCTTCTGCTGTGACAGAAGGAAAGACCTGACTCAATTACATTTGGCATCCCCATTCTTAATCCCTGGAAGCCTTGGTTCCCTCATTCCAGTTTGGAGCATCATCTTTCTCAGCTTTCACTCAACATGTCAACGTGGATTACTAAGAGGAAATAGTCAAGTGGCTGTGCCTGACTGGAATTGACTACTTATGGATGGCACAAGCACAAGTCTTGAGAAAGTCAGACAGTAAAGGACCAGCCACGAACTGCAGAGAATATTTGTCTTGTCGGTGACAGACAGCAACTGAAAGTTTTAAGCCATATCTCATATTTGCATTAAAAAAATATAATACTGAATAGGAAGGATGAATTGGGCTGTAAGAGGGAAAGAGTGGGCAGAGCAGACCCAAGGAGAAAGCTGGGGCACTAATTCAGGGATGGAAATAATAAGGTTCTGAACTAGGGCAAGCAAGTAGGATTTAGATGAGGGGAGATAATTGAAAATTATTTAACTAGATTTCATGATGTGAGAGGTTGGAAAGAAATAAATTGTTGTTGTGTTAAATAATAGAGTTTAGAAACTTTCTTGCTCTAGGGCTATAACACCAAAACCTAATTAAGGTCCTCCCTGTGGCACTTTAGAACTAATTTAGAAAATGTTTTCCTATATCTAACACTTCCTCCTCCTCACTCCCACACAGCCTCCTGACTACAGTGGTTTCAATGTGGGGAAACTCTAATGGAGACTTACCATCTACCCTCCAGGGATGTCAAGTCTTGTCCACCAGCCACCTAATTAGCACTTGTCCTATTGTTTTAGGAATTTCCAGCTCTATCCCAGGGTTTTACACTTTCCTTTGACTTCCTTTATCTTACATAATTGATGATTTTGATTAATTACCTAGACTGTATCACACCTTGAAGACTCCTAATTTCAATACTCTGAAATGCACCCCAATCCTGGTTTTTCAAATCGAAGCCACTTTGGGGCATTTAAAATTGCCTTAAATTTTCCATACCCTTTTTCCCAGTTAGGCTTTTACTGTTGCTCTTTTTCATTATCTTTGCCCTAAAGTTGCTTTAGATTCTGTGTAGGTTTAGTCCTTATTCTCTTGAGGTATACCATATGGCTCAGAAACTCTGGTGGATACTAAGGCCTTGTTGATCACAATGCATTTAGGACCTAGAAGATACTTATAGAAGGGGTTCTCAATATTGATTAGGTATCAGAGTCACTTGTAGGAAAAGAAAAGGAAAAAGAAAAAAGACAATGAGAAAAAAATCCAAAGTAATATGTACATGAGTGGATCACTTCTTGGATTAATAGTCTGTTCCCATTGGTCTAGATGAGAACTAATTATCCTTAGTTTTATGATAAGCTTGCCAAAGTTCTTTGATTAGATATCAAGATTGATAATTTTTAAACAGCAAGATATAGTGCAATATCTTACTTATGAATGGAAACATGAGGCCTAATTCAGAAAAGTCTCTTAGAGGTAGAAGTGGATTACAGGTCTTCTCTCTTGGACTAATGTGTTTCTATTCTAGCAAATTCCTTGTCTTAATTATTTGATTCAAATAACTATTAAGAATGTGTATCGGGGATCCCTGGGTGGCTCAGCAGTTTATCCCCTGCCTCTGGCCCAGGGTGTGATCCTGGAGTCCTGGGATCAAGTCAGGCCCCCTGCAGGGGGCCTGCTTCTCCGTCTGCCTGTGTCTCTGCCTCTCTCTCTCTCTCTCTCTCTCTCTCTCTCTCTATGTCTATCATGAATAAATAAATAAAATCTTAAAAAAAAAATGTGTATCTCATTGTGAAACCTAACTTTCTTTCATTCTGGAGGGTCAGTAAGCATTGGAACCATATGCTACCACTTATTACTCAGCCAGACCAGATGACTATAATATTTAATAAAGCCTTCTAAACATCAAATCTGGTTATAGTCAGAATAGCAGCAACTATTTATGTAATCAACCAAATGTGCACAGCTAAAGCCTTCAAGAGCAGCCCAGTAAATATCATAACATGGACTCAAGTGTTCAACTGCCAGTCTTTGCCCGTAATTCACTTTTTTCAGTGTTTAGGAACTTGAGCTGCTAACGAATGTCTGTTAAGTATTACTCCAACCTGTTTGAAAACATGTTACACCATTTATGATTACGGCCTGTGTTCATACCAGATGACAAGAATCTGTTTGCAACCTGTTATGATAGTTTGAGCCTCTCGGGAGATTATGATAATAAATGCAATTGCAGGCTTACCTCCAAAGTCTGTGGGATTCTTCCTTTATGCTTGGGTTTTAACATACTGGTTACCATCACATCCCAAGCAAATCTTTTCTTGTTTTGTATGCAAAGTTATTATTTAAATCTACTTGACTCTGCACAGTACTTCCTCCCAATCAGTGAAAAAAATACAACTCACTTGAAAAACCCCTCCTGAATGACAGCACTTATCACAGTTTTTATCAAGTAGGTGTGCCCTGTTGTGCTGTGCATGAATACCTTTAGATAACTCAATGAGTAAATCTGTTTGACAGTGCCTTTGTCTTATATCTTGGCAGAGGTGTCATGACTGAAAATGTGTATTGCTCCATGATTTTCCCAAAGGCTTGGCCCAATGGGACTAGGCTATCTTCTAGTAAATGCTCCCATATTGGGAGTTCCTGTTATGACTACTTTTCTCAAAATATTCTGGAGACTCCCAGTCAGCAACTTAATGCTGTGGAAAAGACTTGATATTACCTACAAAAGATGTTAACTTGAGCACAGATGTTTACCCTGACATACATCCTACTTGCCATTACACAACTGAAATTCATGGAAATATGTAGATATATGTGTGCAAATCTATATATGTATATGTGTGTATATGTATATCTTTATGTGCTTAGAAAGATAGATAGATAAATTCAGTCTATTTTGATAGGATGGGAGTCTTAGGCCATGAAAAATCAGAAAGGATACCAATTGAATGGTACAAAACAGAGGAGTTTTGATAAGATCTAGTATAGTGCTATTCAAGAAATATGAAGGTCGATTTCCAGATCCCTAATTGAGATAGCTGTTTAGAATCATGAAAAATAATGAAAGGAAATCCTGGAAGAATATAACCCATACACTGCAATTTGGAATATTGCCTAGTGGGACACAAGGAGTACCAAGTTGGCTGAGATTAAATATTATTCAAAAACAAATGACCTAGGATTGTAAAAGACATGCAAAGGGATACAAATAAATAAAAATAGGTCCAGTGAGATAGTTGTCCCCAGTATGGTTTTTAGATGAAGTCACAGATCAAACTGCTATGTCAAAAATTGGAGAGATGGATAGGCAGATATAGAGGATCATAATTAACAAGATAGGACACTTCCATGGAAACCAGTACTAGGATAGAAAAATCTAAACTGTACAATTGCTGGAGATTGCATGTGGGCAAGTTTGAGAGTTTAGAACTCCAGGAGGCATGCCCAGTCCTAGGGGCCCCCCCCATACTTTAATGAGTTTACCTGTAGGAGTCCTGCTAGGTTCTCACAAAAAAAGAACAGAGAAAAATCCCTGTCTGCTTCCAGTGTGGGGAGGGGAAAAAAATTAGCAATTTGAAATACAACCAGAGAATTCTGTTCTCACTGAGACCTGCCTTCAAAATAAACTATTTCATCAGATTATGAATGACTAAGATTTTGTGCAACCCTTACCAACCTGGAGGAAAGAGAATACCCATCTGCAGCTTGCTCTAGCCTTGTATATGAAGGATGAAATTTACCATCCCCAAGCCCCACTAGCTTTCCACATTGGGGAAGGAAAATACCACCTCTAGTCCCTTCTAACCTTCTTGCCACAACTAAAGGAGAGGGGAAGAATCACAAGCACTCTCGAAAGTCACAGCCAAGGATAAAGGCTCACTAAAGGACTGAAATGAATCACAGAACTGTATAATGCTTTCCTCCTCTCCTCTTGCCACTGCATCAATAGGGTTCTCGTACAACAACAAGGGATTACAATGGAAAGAATTGAACTTCCAATTTTATTTAACAACAAAGTCTAGGGAACTCCAAAGACAAGAGGGGAAATAAAAGCAAGGACATCAGAGGAAATTTGAGCCTCTGACACGTAAGTCACAGCAACAAAAAATATAACTAAATTCTTAGCCAGATAAACATAAAATCTCACAGTAAAGACCTATTTTCCTCCAATCCTTTTATTCAGTTCATCATGTCCAACTTTCACCAAGAAATTTCAAAGCATATTGAAAGACAAAAATTCAGTTTGGAGAAACAGGGCAAGCATGACAATTTGGCACAGATATGGGCAAATGTGTTGGAATCGTCAGACTACAAATTTAAAGCAACTATGATTAATATGCTAAGGGTTCTAATGGAAAAAATGGACAACATGCAAGAACAGATGGGTAATGTAAGCAGACAGATGGAAACTCTAAGAATTAATCAAAAGGAAATACAAGAAATCAAAACTACTGCAACAGAAACAAAGAAAGCATTTGATGGGTTCATTAATAGACTGGACACAGCTGAGAAAAATCGGTGAGGTTGAGGCTATGTCAATAGAAACTTCAAAAACTAAAAAAAAAAGGGGGAAAAAAGACTTTAAAGAAACCTAGAATATCCAAAAACTATAGGAAAATTACAAAACATGTAACGTGTGAGTAATGGGAGTGCCACAAGGAGAAGACAGAAAGGAGAAGAAATATTTGAAACAATAATAACTGAGAATTTGCCAAAACTAATGATAAACTCCAAGCCACAAATCTAGGAGCTCAGAAAACATTAAATAGAATAAATTCTATTAAAAAAAAAAAACTATACCTGAGTATATTATATATTATATACAAAAAATGTATAAAATAAAAGACAAAGAAAATTTCAAAGACTTTCAAAGAAAACTTTGAAAGATGCTAGAGGAAAAAAAAAATCCCTATGAAGGAGCATATATAAGAATTTCAACAGAATTCTCTAGAAAATTATGCAAGCCAATAAAAGAGTTGAAATATTTAAAGTGTTGAAAAGAAAAAAAAAACAATCTAAAATTCTGTATCTAGTGATATTACCCTTAAATGAAAAAGTAAAAATAAAAACTTCCTCAGAAAAACAGAAAATGAGGAAATTTGTCACTAGTGGACCTGCTTTGCAAAATGTTAAAACAAATTATTCCAAAAAGAAGGAAATGACATAGGTCAGAAACTTGGATTTGCATAAAGAAAAAGAGAGTATTAGAAAATGAATAACTGAAGGTCAAATAAGATATTTTATTTTTCTTATCCTTAATTGATCTATCAACCACCCCTTTGGTTTCATAAGGAGAGGTCAATTGTCATCTAAAGAAATTAAGGAGAATGGACTGTATTGTTTTGTTGTACAAAACAAGCCATATTAGATCTCTTTCAAATGAAGAATAAAGTCTTTGGAATCTAAAAACAAAACCAAGACCCATGCCTAGAAAAGATTTCGCTGCATGAAAGAAACAGATAATATAACACCTGTGAAGGAAAAAAATAGCATAGTTTCTACTCACAATAAAATTCAACGAAACATATAGTCTATGAAGCAAAAGGTACGATGTGGAATAAAACAGGCAAGGAACATAATGAGAAGAAAGCAGAAAGAGAAGTGAGATATGAAAGAGCTGTGTGGAGTAAAGAGATTTCAAGTGAACTGAAGATAACAAAAGCAAATCTTTTCTTTGAAGCAGCAAATGGTAATGAACAAGAATGGAATCAAGGAGACGGAGAGCAAATTATAGATGTAGGAGAGGATAGAGGAAAAGGAGGAAAAGAGAACAAAGACAATCAAAATACAACAGACAAGGCAATGGACATCAAGTAGATTGATAATGGCAATTATTATTATTTTTTTAAGATTTTATTTATTTATTCATGAGAGACACAAGAGAGAGGCAGAGACTTAGGCAGAGGGAGAAGCAGGCTCCATGTGGGAAGCCTGATGTGGGACTTGATCCCAGAATCCTGGGATCACACCCTGAGCCAAAGGTAGATGTACAACTGCTGAGCCACCCAGGCATCCCTATAATGGCTATTCTTGAGAAGAAACAAGTGCAACAGTAACAGAAGGAAATGACTGTACATATACTTAAATAAGAACTATCCATGGATTAATGGTAAATTTTTTTAAATGATACATTAATGGAACCATCAGGCACTAAATTACACAGTATACTCTAAACTATTTCCAAATATGGATATAAAAGAATGCATAAGTAAATCTTGCTTGATGATATATTTATGTCAAAAAATAACAAATGAAGCCAAAGATCCCAGGTTATTTAAAAATAAAACAGAAATGAAGAAATTTTGTTTAGTCATTTATCAGAGGAGTTATTTGCTGAATGATATTTCATCTTTAATTTTAAAATTAGGAAAATATAAGACCCATAATATTTTCAAACTCTTAAAATTAATTTCTGGTAGAATTTAACGACACATATAGCAGGAGAATAAAACCTCCTTCAGCAGACAGAGTGGCTGTGGTAAAACAATAGAATCTACCAGGGACTTTGGTACTTGGAGAGTGGATATTCTATATGAAATCCAATTTGTAAAAGCATCAGTGGACCAAGAACACACATCTGTAACAAGATTACTCCTGGGGTACACCTAATCAATTACTCCTGGGGTACCCCTAATCAAATATCTTGAGAGAATAGCAAAATAAATAAAATCTGAATAGCAAATGACTGAAAACAAAGGCAGAAATATATATATATTTAAGATTTATTTTTAAGTAATCCCTATATCCAATATGGGACTTGAACCCACAACACCAAGACCCACCAACTGAGGCAGCCAGGAGTCCCACATATTTTTAAAAACTATATATGTTCTTAAAAACTAAATATGTATGTCTGTGTCATAGAAAGAATCTATAAAAACAAATACAAATACTTTTATTTACATTATAAAAACTATTAAAGGTATACATTCAAGCAATAATGAGATTTCAATTCTCTCTCAGCTGACTATCTAGCACAGTATATTCGACTGACATAATTTAACAAAGTCTTAAGGAGTTGTAAGAGCCTTTAACTTTGAGAATAGGAATCACCTACTATGCTGCCATTGAATGGGATCTCCTTTTCATTTGGTTTTCATAGCTCTCCATAATTTCTCACTTTTTCAGGAACCCTTTGCTTGATATATTACCTTTCTCTGATCTATAATTTTATCTCAACTTTCACCTCATTTAATATTTTGCTTCTACTATTTATTAATTTTTCAAGATCTGGGTTTCATCTTTGTTTATTTAGATTTTGAGCTGAGAATATGCCTTACACTTTCTCTTGCTCAACAATTTTGAGCAATAATTTTGAAATAAGCCCCAAATAAGTAATTAGTTGATTGATTAGTGTGCCTGCATGTGACAAGTTTCCACTTTGAAATAAAGGGAAAAATAAGCAAATGAAGATACCATTATCTGCATTCTCTGCTCTAATAACACTTTGAGAGGTAATCACTGAGCCTTTATTGAGTCCGAGAAACAATTTCATTGTGACCTTTTGATATGATCATGTTTCTGTGTCCCATAAAATGTAACATAGTGTGAAAAGCCAAATAGCCCTGGTTTGATGTCCAAGAGTAAAAAATTGACATGAATTTTGCAGATGTCTAGAAAACCTAAAATATGTGTTATTACATAAGTAAACTCAGAAATTGTATTAAAGATTACATGTTAGTAAAATCAAAGTGATTTATTTGTACCTTAGTAGATGTTTCCTAAACTATCCAATAGTTATTTTTAATTTAATGTAACTATTAGGCAGGGAATGTCATGGAAATCCTATAAACTGGGAACTTCTCCCACATTTTACCAAGCACAGCTTGATAAATAGAGAAAGACTGGGAAGTTGGCTAATAAAATCCCCATACTTTAAAATGAGTAGCTGACAAGAGACCCAAGTAGCAAAGGCAATAACTATGTGAAATATTTTTTCTGGCTCTGCTTTAGATGCTGTAGTTCACTGTTAAAGTAAAAATTTCTTTCTGGAGACTAGTTCAAGAAAAAAAGAAACTTGTACTAAGGGGAATATTTAGTATTAGGACAAATGGTTTGCCTTGTGCTGGCAATTTATATCGATAGGTCTTCTAAAGGAAAGAAAACAGCTCAACCCATGTGTTCCAAAAGGTAGAATAGTGTGTTCAGTGGTATTTCAAAGTGTCCTCATGCCACTGGAGATATCCCTAGATCTGACAGCCAACTGGATGGTTTAGAAGGGAAATGATCTGGGGGTAATGATGGGTGATCAAATTTAAGAGATTTCTCTGCATGTAGAGTTCTATCTCCATATATATATGTTGAATCTAGTGCTAATAATCATGACTGCAAACATGAAACATTATATATGGTAATATATAAAATTTTATACCTAAATTCATGGCATCTCCCATTAACTTCAGGATAATCCAACTTTGGGGAGGATTCAACCTCTATTTCCAGCATCAGAAACTGAGCCCATCATCATTTTTTTGGTTAATGATACCATTAACAATCTTCCTCTAATTTTAACTCTCAGCCTTCTGTCTATGTTCCAAATTACAAGAAACTTGGAGACAGAAAAATACTGCAGTGGAAGTCCTAAGTAGACTATTTTATTAGTGGCAGGCCTATTTGCCATTGTAAAAGAATGGACAGCTTATAGAACATCTGTCCCAATATTACCTCATTACAACCAAAACTCTACTAGACTATACTGGGTAATAATAGAGAGATAATTTCTAAACTGTATTTAGACATACAGAGTTCTTAATTACATGGGTCACCAAAGGATTCTTTTTTTTTTTTTTTAATGAAATGAATATATAAACTAAATGTGATATAAACTAAATAAGCTAATAAAATCAAACTAAAAGTTAATTTGATGATACGTTGGGGTTCTCATCCCCATTGACTTTAATAATATCTAGGCAGTTTCCAAAACTGGAGAATTGAAGAGTTTTGTTGGATTGTCCCAAAGTTAATGGGAGATGACATAAATGTGGGTATAGAGAGCTGGGAATAGGAGACAGGGGAGGATCAAAACTGGGAATCAGCTGAGTTGGCCATGGATGAGAAATCAGAAAAGTGACGCTAATCTTAACTAATGTAAAATAGCACTGCTCACTCCAAACAGATTGACATATCCATAATTTCTCTTTAACAATGATCTGGCTTATTCTTGTATATCACAATTTAAATAAAGAAAGGGAGACAGACCTACAACTTTCGGATTCACACTTGGTGTGCAAGGATGTTGTTTAATGAGCATGGACATAAAGATTTTCCTGGCTACACAGTGTCCAAAGTTTAACTGTAAATCAAAGAAACTCTTGGGAGCAATGAATGAGCTTGATATTCATGCTAGGAAACCTAAATCCCCATCTGGTTGGAGAGCTTATTTTTAAGCTCTGTTGCATGTGATTTATGCCGGCCACTTGAGTAAAGATTTGCTTGGAAACTGAGATGGTACGAAACTGGAATGAAAAACATCAGACCAGCTGTGTAAAGGTAGAAGGAGGACTGGCAATAGTTTTGCCGGTGCTATCAACCTCAGTAAATCACACAGGTCATAGAAGTTTGCTCTTTTTAAATATATTTTAGCTGAACAGTCTTATTTGTCAAGTCAGATGTGATATAACTGAGGACAAGCAGAGTAATAAGGGGTCAACAATAGGACGGAGTTCCTAAAATAGAAGTTGAAAAAAAAAAAAGTAGGTGTTGTTAATGTGACCCTGTTTAAAATGCTGAGCTTTCAGGAAAAAAATTAAGCAGAACTCACACAAACAAGTACAGCCCAGAAACCTCATACAAAGAAAAAGAAATACCTGACTTTATCTGGAGAAGTAGAAAGGCTTAACCAGTGAGGAAATCATGGAAGGTAACATCTGAAGTGCTGAAGAGCTGAGAAATGGGAAGAGAATAAGAAGCAGAGAAATAATAGGTGCAAAGGAAAAGCTGTAGGGACACAAGGGAGGAGAGTGCCTGCAGAAATGCAGACATCTCAATATGGATTGGAGTTAGGAAGCATGAGGGAGATATTCATAAATGACAAATGTAATGGGAAAGATTACAAATGGGATAGATTGCACGTTGTGCTAAATCACAAAACTAATTTCGTAAGTAAGAGTTATATATATAGGACTGTTTTAGTAGAACTCGTGAGACTAGATTTGCATTGGTAACAAGGTGGAGTCTTAAACATGGAGTCTAATTAGGGAGGGATTATAAAAATTCAGATGAGGCATGGTGAGGATTTGAGCTAAAGTACTGATGGGTGGGATTAATCTATCTTAATGACCCATTAGTGAGCAAATATACAGTAAATGATGAGGACTCCCAGGATGATAATTGTTATGGAAATGGAGAGGAAGAAATACAATCGATTGGACAAAGTGACCGATTGGATGCAAATGAAGAAGGTGTCTAGCATTCCTTCATTCTTTTGTCTTCAGTAACTGTTGATGCAAAAAGTCAGGTTCTGGAGTACAAAGGAGAAATGATGTTGAATTTGGTTTTGTTCACATGTAAGTTTAGACATAAAAAGATAGGTTTTATTTGGAAACAGATTTGTGATTAACTAACATATAGTTGATTATATTATAAACTAGCTTACTCTGGAATAACAACTAAGAGGACACTTGTAAATAAATAAATAAATACAATAAATACAATAAAATAAAATAAAAGGACATTTGAGAAATTTTCAATTTACTTATCCATCATCTAATTGGAAACTATTATATATATTTTTATATTAGGGCTTATCTAGGTTTTAATTTTTTGAGTGTTGAAAAAAGAATCAGGGCAAAAAGAAGGTTTTATTAATAGGATTTTGTATCAGATCAGGATGAGAGAGGAAACATAAGATGTATTTTATATTTCTTCAGCTCTTTGATATTGCCAGGGATAATGGTAATTGTGAAATCTCCAAGGGAGATATAGTATTCTGAAAATCAAATGCATACATTACTTTAAATTTGCATTATCCCCATGTGAGGATTCCTGCATGTTTTAAAAGGGCCTGGTGCAGAGGAGTGTGGTCAGAACTCACAGCTACCATTAGAAGTCTCCTAGGCAGGAAGCCTTCCACATTTATTATAGACCACTCTCTGCTATGCTTTAAATTTCTACCACTTCCCTAAGAAAGCTTTCCCAAGTCCAAAGCAAGGATAGGCTTCCTCTTTCTCCTCTTCGGGACTTGAAACATCCTCATCAATAATGATCTCACTGGGATGCAATGTCTGATTGCATGTTTGGTCTCTGCCTATTGGCTCAGAGCATTTTTGTTGTTGGTGGTGGTGACACTGGTTTATCTACCTTCAGCATTTCTAGTCACCAAGAGAGTGCCTAGCAAATATATTAGGTTCTTAAAATTGTGCTCAATCAGTGGATGGGGACAGAACCCTGAACCAAATGAATAGCTGGAATCCTATATCTAGTTTTGAGGAGAGCCTACTGCTCATGAGGTCAAACTGGCCTGAATTCCCAGCTCTGGCTTTGCCAGAAGGACCCACCCCACCCTCTGAACCTTAGTTTTCTCATCCATCAAAGGTAAAATAATATGTTTTCCTCAAAGGCTTACTTTAATGACTAATTGAAAACACATATTCAGAACACCTGTCAATAAATAGTAATGCAATAAAATGTAATTCTCTTTCATTTTCCTATTCTTCAGTTCTATACAAAAACTCGTGGTCCTAAAAATATGCATGTTTCTAGGTGCAATAGTATGGTGCTTTGGAACTTGTTTTTACCTTTCAATGGATTTTCCCTTGTCCTTGTTAACACATGCATAATCTCTAGCCAGAATAAAAATAATAAAAATGAGTTGTAATGATCTCCAAAATGATGATTTACCTGAATGTTTTATGGAAGAATGATTCTAATATAGGTAAATGGATAAATTATAGGAAGTAAAAATGACAGGGAAAACTTCTTTAAAAGCAATATTCATAGATTGACTACAGAGTGCCCTAAAATGTTTCAAGGCTCTCAGAAAAGTCAAAATTAGTAGGCAGTTACATGAATCTTTGTCAAGGGCCTACTACTGAGTTACTATCTTAATCATACTTTTTTTGTTTGTCTATTTCTTAAGTAATATTTAGTCAAAATATCACATATGAAAAGAGTGACAGGAATATACAGCTGCAGATCATTCCCTTATGGCCAAGTGGCCATGGAAGCTAATTTCTCAATTCTTCTATCAGCTTTCTTCTTCCTGAATGTATATCCTGGGATATGTTCCCAATCTTCAGTTTTCACATGTATTAAATAGGTAAAATAATACTCTATAGGATTTTTGTTACGAGTAAATAAGATATGTGAAAAGGACCTGACATATGGGTAGTTCTATTAATAATTAATTAATAATTAATGTTTTAACACTAATATTAAATACAAAATCATAAACATCATGAATAGAAATGATAACAAAGCTATTACATGAAATATGCCTTAATTAAATACTATACATATAAATCCTCACTTCCATACTTGGCTCTGGGATGCTCACAGAGATCGACAAACTATAATTTTCCAATCCCTTTACCAACTGATATCTTTTTAGCTCTATTACAGAAAGACAGGAAAGGATGAATGGAGAACAGAGGTGCCCTTCAGTTTACAGTTCATGTTAGTATCACTTTGGCTTTCAGAGGACAGTAACAATGTTATCCTCCATGTCCTTTTGATATTTCTGGCCCCAGTCATTCTCTGACTTATTTTGCTTAGCATTTTACTCTCTAGATCCATTCATATTGTTGCAAATGGCAAGACTTCATTGTTTTTTTATGGCTGAATAATATTCTTTTATATGTAGATGGCTTTCTTATCCATTCATCTATCAACGGATACTTAGGATGCTTCCATAGTTTGGCTATTGTAGATAATGCTGCAATAAACATACAGAAGCATGTATCCCTTCAAATTTGTGTTTTTGCATCTGTGGGTAAATGTCCAGTCCTGTGATTGTTGGTTCATAGGATAGTGTTCATTCAAACTTTTAATATCTATGTGCTAATTTCCTATATAAAATCTTTTGTTGAAATGTC
Source organism: Vulpes lagopus (assembly GCF_018345385.1). Classification (NCBI taxonomy): domain Eukaryota; kingdom Metazoa; phylum Chordata; class Mammalia; order Carnivora; family Canidae; genus Vulpes; species Vulpes lagopus. Next base: position 87,081,267 of record NC_054828.1, on the reverse strand, counting down.
TATGGTGGTTTTTGTTTTCCTTATTATCCTGAGTCGGCATATAATTAATATTGTAAAAAAAATACAATTTTGTTCTCTTAAATGTGAAGCACTAATTTTTTTTCTTTAATCTTATACTTCCTTAGAAATTGGGAAATTATTTTGAAAAGTCTATGTAGCACTCTCCAATCAAATTTTCTACAATGATATAAATATTCTAAACTTCACATATACTATTATGCAAACTGTTGTTATGGTAACCACTAGTCACATATAGCTGCTGACCACTTGAATTGTGGCTAGTGTGACTAAGGAACATAAATTTTAATTTTATTTAATGTTAATTAATTTAAATTTAAATAGTCACATGTGGCTAGTAGCAACAATTTGGCACAGCACAAGCAATGTGGTTGACAAAGTGATTAAATTTCTAAGACTTACAAGGGTATGCTCTATGAAGCAGACAAAATATCTTCTGAAGAACACACTGACTCCTTCTAGGATATTAGGGTCCTACAACATCTCACAGATTATAGATAGATAAATTATACCAAAAATAAAGCATATTTCATGATAACCCAAGCTATTATTTAATATCTTGAAGACCATTTATGAAGTTTTAGTTAAGAAAATGAACACAAATTATCACATACTGTGATCTTCAATCCTGTATTACTTTTAACATAAATTTACACTGTTTGACTTTTCTTAAGCTCTTACATATTCTTTAAAAAGGTTTTGTTAGTGGTTGCATATTATTTCTTTACAGGGAGAGATTGTAATTTTATTTAATCATATGATAAAGTTGGACATTTAGGTAATTTTTGGTAACTCACTATTAGAAATATGTTTTGATGTATTCTTTAAAGTGGAATTATTAGGCCAGTAAAATAAATATTTTATTTTATTTTTTAAAATATTTATTTATTTATTTATTTTGAGAGAGAGAGAGAGAGAGAGCTTGCACATGGGTATTTGCTCACGTGTGGGGAGGAGGTGCAGAGGAAGAGGGAAGAGAAGCAGAGTCTTCTCAGAGCACAGAGCTCACCTGGGGTTCTATCTCAGGACCCAAGAGATCAGGACCTAAGCTGAATTCTAAAGTTAGATGCTGACCCTACTGAGCCACCCAGGCATCCCATTAAAATAAATATTTTAACTATGAGAATCACCTACCTCTGATACTGAACAAAGAAACAAGAATATTTATACATGTAAAATATTCACTAGAAAAAAAAAATATTCACTAGAAATCCATCAAAGAAAAATAGTTTCAAGTTTTTGTATATCTTTTCAGTAAATTTTCTAAGCATTCTCATATATTTTGCCAAAAATCATATTGAACTCTATAAACACTTTAGTGCCTTGCTTTTTCATGAGTTGTTATGACTATTTCTCATGTTAATATTCTTTCACAATATAATTTTAAATTCTGCATGCTATAATTCTGCATACCAAAATTTACTTAATACTCTATTGCTGAGCATTTATTTTTTTCCATTTTATAAATCATATTTACTTATCTCTCTCTCTCTTTTTTAAAGATTTTATTTTATTTGAGAGAGAGAGACAGAGAGAGAGACAGCACCAGCAGGGAGGGGCGGAGGGAGAGGAAGAAGCTGACACCCTACTGAGTAGGGAGCCTGACTGGAGGCTCCATCCCAGGACCCTGGGATCATGACTTTATCAGAAGGGAGATGTCTAACAGACTGAGTCACCCAGGCACCCCCAATCATATCTACTTATCTCTATAAAACACTTTCAGGAACATCTTTTTATAAACACCTATGCACACATCCTTTCATAACTTTCTTTGAATAAATTTCTATTGTATGAATTAATAGGGCAGAAAGTTATAAATATTGCCAGGATATTTAATGACTATCAACAAATTGCTATATGGTGGTGCCAAAGTCACTTTCCAGTCAGGAATGCCTCTTTCTCCATTTTTAAAATTTTTAAATTTTTTATAAAACACTGAATAACCTTGAGTGTCTGTGTGCTCTCTTTTGAATGGGATTTCATCACTATTGCTTATCTGATTATCTCTGGCATATGCAACTTCTGTTGAATTTATGTTTTATCCAGGCACCTGACTGACCTGTTACTACAATTACAAAATCCAACCATCAGTTGCATGTTTCTGACAATGTGACAAACACAACTTGAATATCTTTCAGATACATACACCTAAAAATACTATATGATTCTTAAAAATAAATAAATAAATCACACATGGAAGAGCTTAAGAGAAACAAAGGAAAATCCACAGGTGCCAGAAATAAAGAACTGAAAATTACTATAATTGCCTTAAAGTGGAATTACATTAACCAAGTATTCACTCCTGGCAATTTAAGGCCTGAGTTTTAATACCAGTTCAGGTCAAACAAATGATGCCTTCATACTGAGTTGTGGGCTTAGAAAGAAGGCCTGGTTCTTGATTAGGACTGTTCAAAAGCCTGCATACACCCTTCATGAAAAAGCAATATTCAAAAAATTCACTTACCCACCGTGGGAGACTGTGGGACTGTTGAGAAAATATTTTGATGTTTCTGCCTGGTTAGGGCTTTCAAAACAAAGAAACTTGAAATCTGGATTAAAAAACAGGCCTTGGAAATTAAAAGATGATTTAGATCTCTCCTGAGCAGAAATTTACCTCCCTAGAGGTATTTGTTTACATTTCAAAGGGAGATTATTTCTGGAGCTCTCATTAATATTACAAAGGATTTATTTACACTAAAAACAAAGTCTTCTTCCCCTCTCCTGGAGGGAAGGAGGGTTCTGTCTGGGGCTGTCTGTTTTTTTTTTTTTTTAAAGATTTTATTTATTTGAGAGAGTTGGGGGGGCGGGGATGAAGAACACAGGAGGGAGAATAAGAAGGAGAAGCAGACTCCTCGCTGAGCGGAGAGCCAGATGTGGGACTTGGTTCCAGGACCCTAGATCATGACCTGAGCCAAAGGCAGATGCTTGACAGACCGAGCCACCCAGGCACCCCTTTGTAGGACTGTCTTATAAAAGCTGCCAAATCCCTACTTCAAGTTCAGCTTCTATCTGCATAACTTCAGAAAAGGGAAGAGTTGGAGAAAAGGAGAGCTCATGTTGTCATGGTAATAATGATAATCTGGTTTGATCCAAATCCAGAAATTCTTAAATCTTTAATTTTATTTTTTAAAGATTTTATTTATTTATTCATGAGGGACACAAAGAGAGACAGAGAGGTTTTCCACGGAGCAGGGAGCCCAAGAGGGGACCCAATCTTATGACTCTGGGATCATGAACTGAGCTGAAGGCATATGCTTAACCAACTGAGCCACCCAGGTGCCCCATTCACTTTTTTTTTTTTTTTTTAAGATTTTATTTCTTTATTTGAGAGAGAGAGAGAAAGGACAGAAGCAGGATGGCAGGGAAAGCAGAGGGAGAGGGAGAAGCTAGGATCCCCTCTGAGGAGGGAGCCCAATGAGAGGCTTGATGCCAGGACCCTGAGATCATGACCTGAACTGAAGGCAAAGGCTTAACTGACTGAGCCACCCAGGGGCCCTTCCATTCACTTTTATAATCAGATTAATAAATATTAAAAAATTATCATAGATAATTTTAGATAATTTAGTCATCATAGATGACTAAAATGTGTGTCTCTGCTTGAACTCTGAATATGGAAATGTCTACCTTGAAGATTTAAAACCAGTAGAATACAATTTACTTAAGTTTAGTCTTTCAATATATGCTATTGAGTGATCCTGGAATTTTCAACCTGAGAAATTAATATAGATAATGGTATTGAACATTTTGTTCATTTTGTGTATATTGTGCATTTTATTCCTGGCAGAAGCCAATCAAAATCACTCTGGAAAGACCCTCTGGCAACCTAAGGCAAAAGGAATTCAGAAAGAAATAGTTGGCAAATATTAACTAACCATCGGATATTACAAAATACACAAGGCAAGAATAAATACAATAAACATTGACAGTGATAAGAAATAACAACAATAATAGAAAGCATGAATTTCAGATAACAGGAAAAAATCACAGAGAATATGGATTTTTTTAAAATGATGATTAAGAACACAAATTGTTGAATCACAATGAAAAATGATAGTTGGATTTGAAAAAGAGCTAAACAAAATGTCTAAAAAAAGTTTATATAAATAAATTTTAAAAACCCTATGGATGGGTTGTACAATAGGCTTGACAAGTCTAGGGAGAGAGTTCATCAATTTCAAGTTAGAGCTGAGGAGATTATGAAGAATAAAGCAATAAAAATGCAATAAAACATGAGATTTAAGGATAAAGTGAGAAAATACTACATGTGAGTATTAGGATTTAGAGAAATAGATAATAAAGAAAATGAGAAAAAGAAAATAATAGAATTAATGATGGCTGAGAATTCTCCAAGATAGTGAAAGTTTCCAGAAAAAATAGTTCTTAAGCAGAATAATTTAAAATATATACAAATTTTGGTACATACCAAAATTTGAATGAATCTGCAGAACCAAGCACAATTATAAAGGCAACTAGACAAAAAGGAATTACTACAAAGACCAAAAAGTTGTTGGGTATATATCTAATCTATAGTGACAGAAAGCCTGGCGTTGAGGAAATTCTTGAGAATCTGTGGAAAGGGATAAAAGGAAATTTTATAGCCTAAAGAACATTTAAGTACATTGATTGTCAAAAATCATTAAACGGTATGTTCAAAATGAGTATATTTTGTTGTCTGTGAGTTATACCAGCTGTTAAAAATGATTAAAGAGGACACTTTATATGTAAAAAAGTTAATTCATCTATGAGGACCCACAAATGGACACTGCCCCAGTGGCCCGGTCCATGTCATGTCACAAATCCAAACCCAAGTCAGCCTGAGTTTAGGACAAACATCTGTCAAGGAAACTCAATATACACAGTCACAATCCTGCAATTCAGCTTAGCTAGCTTACCTTACCCTAGAAAATAAGACCTTCTAGCATTATGAGGAAATCCACCAGCCCCTAGCCAATTGTCAAATCTGACGTTTCACTTTCAAGGGGCAACCCTAGAGAAATTTTTGTGTATGTGCACAAGGAGACCCATGCAACGATGATTAATTGTCATGTCCCTTTACAAAAGAATCGTAAATCATTTGTGGTGTAATCACATGGAGAAATACAGTTTTAACATTTAAAATGAGAATTTAGGTCTCTAAATTCTCAAAAATATATTGCTGTGAAAGGGACTTTACATAAGAAAACAACAAATCCACTTATGTAAGTTATAATGCATGTAAATCATATTGTTCATAAGATATAAATTCATTATGTATTGTTCATAAGATATAAATTCATATAGGATAATACTAAAAGCAAGTGTGGGAAATGCTCATAGCAGTTTCAAGATTGTAGTACAAACTTGGAAATGGAGCAGGGGCAGTGTCTAGTGTGTTTCAAGAGTAGAAAGAGATCAAATAAGAGAGAAAAGAGATCAAATAAATAGCGGGCAAATTTTTCATATCTATTTTATTTTGGCAGTGGATATGATGGTGCCATATATGTTTCATATATTTTGTAAATAAAATTTTAAAATAAAAAACGAAATAACATTATTTGCAAATAGCAAATACTGACTGCTTTACAATGTTCAATTTCTTAATTATTGATACCTTGAAAAGTACAATATAGTTCTAAGTCATCTCACAGTTAATTTTGATTATTTCCTAATTTAAAAAAGAATGCTTGGGACGCCTGGGTGGCTCAGCGGTTGAGCATCTGCCTTGGGCTCAGGACGTGACCCTGGGGTCCCGGCATCAAGTTCCCTGCATGAAGCCTGCTTCTCCCTCTGCCTGTGTCTCTGCCTCTCTCTCTCCCTGTGTCTCTCATGAATAAATAAATAAAACTCTTAAAAAAAAAGAACAAAGAATGCTTCTGTTATTTCAAGGTCAGTGTGAGGGTTCAGTATAATTCTGGCATATCTATCTATCCATCTATTTTGTTTTTACCTAAGAAAAATCCTTCTTATACTATTATACAAACCAATAGGTTTTTAAAGATTTTTTTAAATCAGTAATGAATATTGAATTCCATCATTCCTTCTGGTTTATTAACCAGATAAGTCATACAGTATAGTTTCTGGGACTTGAGAATCCCAGCTCCATCAGTACAGTTCATACCTTACTTGTTTCTATACTTCCCTTTGCTCATGCATTTTTTGAACTCACTTCACAGGTAGGTGTGGAAATGAACAAGGTTAAGTAGACAAAACACTTAGGAACAGCACCTGGTAAAAGTAAGCAATCAAAACACTAGCTAGTGTTATGATACATTTATTTTTTCCTTTGCTTACTGATGATAGTCACTCAGATAATATTTATTGAGCAATTAATGTAACATAGGCATTGTTATAGTCCTCAGGGATAAAGTAGATGATTAAAACAGATAAGGTCTCTCTTCTCCTATACAATATATTTTATAGAGGAATTTCTATTAACATATTTCCTGATACTCTGTCATCTTGCAACCCCGGAATACATCTTACTTGATCATGTAGTTTGTTTTGTTCACTAATATACTTACAGTTTTTGAAATCCATATGCATAACTGACATTGTCCATAATTTCTTTTTGTGGATGTTTGTTCTTTTTTATGTTTGTTTAAGTGCCCTGAGCAGTTTGAATTATAAAGCAATCTTCATGAAACCTAGCATTAAAACCATTTGCATAAGATTTCACTTTTCTGCTTAGTTCTTTGGCAACTATTTCAGTTGCTTACATTATTATCAGCTATTATTATTATTCTACCTATTCTTGAACAATATTTTAAAATCAGAAATTCCTTCAAAAAAAGTCTATTTCATTGTAACTTTCAAATTAGCATTTTAGAATTCTATTTGAAAAATCACAGGCATATCAATATTGATATGTTCCTTTTCTCACAATACTGTCTTGAGAATTTGCCTTCCTTTTGTGTCATGAGTGATTTTATCTGAGCTTGTCTATTTTACTGACATTATTTAACAAAATTAGGTATTCATTTTGTCAATTTTTTATGTTATTGAATAAATTACTGATTTAATCTTTATCATCATTACTTCCTACTACATTTATTCCACTTATCTTGTTTTACTTGCTTATTTTTTCTCGTTTAAAAAAAATTTTTAAAGAGCCCATTAGATTCTTGACAATTCAGCTTTGCCAATATCTTGTTAGTTTTATAAATGTTATCCACATTGATAATGACCTGAAATTTCTTTGAAATGCAATTTGCAGCTTTGATTAATTCTTTGATCCTAGGAGACTTATATTTTATTAGCTTCAAAGAGGTTAGAGTCTCTTTATTATTGTTTATTCAAAAAGTCTACTGGTTTCTGAGTAATTGCATTGCTTTGAAGATAATATATGCTCAATAAATAATTGTCACAGTCAAGGTATACTTCCACTGATTGAAGTTGAAGTATATGGTTGATAGAATTTCTAAATTGTGAATATCCTGTAATTCTATTAACTGCTAATACATTATCAAAGTTATCTTCTTCAAGGATATATGTAAAACAAATGTATATTCATTATTTATAGGGGAAATGTTGGCTATAAGTAGGTTTATTTGTGAGTAGGTATATAAAAATGTATATTATATGTGAAGGTATAAATAAATAAATATTTTATTTCTGTTATTATTTATTTATTTATTTATTTATTTATTTATTTATTTATTTATTTTATAGATAAATATTTTGGTTATCTGAAGCAAATTTTCCAGCTGTTAATTATATATCTACCTAATCAATCTGAATCTGTATTTGTGTGTGTGTGTGTGTGTGTGTGTGTGTTTGTGTGGGTGGTCAAAGCTTTCACCACATGCTCATGTCCTCCACTGACGTTATTGTCTATCAAATTATCTTTTGCAGTGCAGCTATTTTGTTTTTTTTTAATGTTCTTCTGTGTGCACGTGTCCAAAACTTTTACAAATTATGAATTTTATATTTTGTGATATAAATATACTTGTCTATAAACATTAACATGAAATACATTTATAAATATATGAATACATGACTACATATATGACCATAAATATGACATATAAATATATTATATAACATATATAACTTATATAACATATACAACATGACTTATAAAGACTTTTATTCTTAATTACATATTCTTTTTTTTTTTTTTTTTTTTTAAATTTATTTATGATAGTCACAGAGAGACAGAGAGAGAAGCAGAGACATAGGCAGAGGGAGAAACAGGCTCCATGCACCGGGAGCCCGACGTGGGATTCGATCCGGGGTCTCCAGGATCGCGCCCCGGGCCAAAGGCAAGCGCCAAACCACTGCGCCACCCAGGGATCCCCATATTCTTTTTTTTTAAATACATTTTGTCTAACATTATCTTTACTCCCTCCACATTTCCTATTGTTTTTGTACATAATATGTCTCCCTACTCATTTGTTTTTAATTTCTCTGGCCATGCATACTATATGTTACAAGTTCTTGCTATTTTCTTTTCAAATATTTATGCGTTTTTATCTTTATGAATTTATTCTGCTTTTTTCTATAGGTTATATATCAATTCTCTGCTAATAATGAAATATATAAAGGTTATAAAAGATATCTCTGAGTAGGTTAAGGAATTTAGCAAGCTTTCAATTTTTCTCAACAATCTTGAGCACCCAATCTATTGAAATAATCTGTAATTTTAGACCCAACTTATTAATCAATTGTTTTATACAGCATGATGTATTTTCTTTAAAAATTTCATTGTATTTTTCATTGTTTACTAAAATGCTATCAGTAATTATATGTAAATGTTCACCTGATTATTTTCACTAGTCTTGACTTTTAATTTTATAACATGCCTTTTTTTTTTTTGATTTGTGCCTGTGTGTTTTAATTTCTTGATTGAGTGCAGTACTTTGACAAAAATGTACTTTCCAGAAAATGTAGTATATTTTGTGGCCACTGTTTGACTCAACAATTAACCCACACTACCTTTCTGCAAAGTCATATATGAAATTTAGTTTGGCCGTGTATAAATTTTAAGATGTTGTTCCTTTGTCTTTCAATATTTAGAAAAATTAGACTTAATTAAGTGAACACTTTCTATTTGTATGTCATTTTACATTTGCATGTCGCCTGTATATTTTCTATCTGAATAAATTAAAATATCTTTGTCCTTATTTTTGAAATTTAGAAATGTAATTACATTTCATGTAGGTCAGTGGGTCTTTTAATTCATTTTACTGGATATTTGAGGAGCAATTTTAAGTTGAAAACACTCATCTTTCCCAGAAGTTTTTCTTCTAATATACTTATTTTTATTATTTCTTCTTTGTATTTGCTAGATTTAAGTTTTTTAAATTTCTGTATTTTATAATAATTTTTATAATTATTTGGTGGTCTGTATTTTTTCATCAAAATATCAATTATATTCTTTGAGTAATACAATTCATCAATGAGAAATAATTGGATAAAGTTTTAAATCATTTTCAATAAGGGGATGTTTTTTAAAGATTCTATTTTTAAGTAATATCTACATAGACCCAACGTGGGGCTCAAACTGACAACCCAAAGATCAAAGGTTATATGCTCCATTGCCTGAACTAGCCAGGCACACCAATACGGGGATTTTAATTAAGTTAAAAGTTAAGAGTTTATTCTTCGGAGCCAGACTGCCTATTTTTAATCCTGGATTGCACGTTCTAGTTGAAGAAGTTGGGTGAATTATTTTATCATTCTGCACCATGATTTCCTCACTCCAGAAACTAACATATAATAGTATCTGTCTTATGGAACTATCACCATAAATGGAATGATGTATCTGAAGGCCTCAGAACTGTGTTTGGCATATAGCAAGTGTGTAGGAACTTTGTTATAATTATGAAAGTTTGTTGCTTAAATAAATGGACTTGAACTTTTAGACTCTCAGATTCTTCATGTACTTGCTATATACTTTTGGACAAGTTACTTAAATTTTTTTTTTTTTTAAGATTTTATTTATTCATGAGAGACACACAGAGAGAGAGAGAGGCAGAGACACAGGCAGAGGGAGAAACAGGCTCCACGCAGAGAGCCTGATGTGGGACTCGATCCCAGGTCTCCAGGATCATGCCCTGGGCTGAAGGCGGTGCTAAACCGCAGAGCCAGCGGGGCTGCCCGTTACTTAAATTCTTATATCTCAGTTTTCTCACAGGTAAAATTGAAATAGTAGTATTAATACATATTATCCATGAGAATTAAAGGAGAAAAGAAGAATATAAATACATATATAACTTATGTAGCACATTGGATGTAAAGTAGTAACTAAAAAAAAATTATTCCTTTTCAGAACCTTTAATACCTGTCTGAACATATTGTCAAATGCCTAGGAAGTGAATGAATAAATTATTGGGCATTAACAGTATTTTTAATTTAAGGATGATTCAAAACTTTTATAATTATCTCTCTAATTTTAAATAAATCAATACTAATAAATTACTATTAATTTTAGAAATAAAATTACTATGCAAAATATCTCAATTAATGTGTATCTTAACTCCCTTCCATAATGTTATTCCAGTTATCTGCATTGTATGAGAGTTCTCAGTTAATTGAAAATGGCTATTTTTTTTAAAACTCTGCTATTATAGAAGTTGAGAAAAATGGTATTTAAAAAAAATACTTGTCTTCTATTTCTTCTACTACTTTCTTTTTTTGTGTGTCAGAAAAGGCCTCATATTATTTTTCTATTGGGATGTTCACTTACAAAGTTTTGATTTGAAATGTATTCTATATAGCAAGAATATTAATTCAATATCTTCCACAAATACTATTGATCATTTTTTCCTGCCTTATTCTTTCCTTTACCATTCATATTGAAACTCATTATTCAAGTAAAAGATAATTATATGCCATTTTAATTTGAGAATAGTAATAATATCACAACTACATTTTCTTTCTTTCTTTCTTTCTTTCTTTCTTTCTTTCTTTCTTTCTTTAATTTGTTTATTTATGAGCAACAGAGAGGGAGAGAGAGAGAGAAGCAGAGAAACAGGCAGAGGGAGAAGCAGGCTCCATGCAGAGAGACCGATGTGGGACTTGATCCCAGGACTCCAGGATCACAACCTTGGCTGAAGGCAGGCACTAAACCACTGAGCCACCCAGGGATCCCCACAACTACATTTTATACACATATTTTAATAAAAGAAATAGTTCAAAAATATGCCAGAAATGGGTCTTTTGCTGAATATTATATTTATATCAGTGCTAATGTCCTCTGGATTGCTCCCATGCTGTGGTCTGGAACATGATCACAGTTAAAATCATTTACACTTTTATAGTATCTGGAACTTATACAAGTCTAGTTCAGACATCAAGGTTTATCTACCCACCTAGCACCACAGAAGCCACTTATTATCTCTTACTCTGACCATCAGCTATATGTTAAAGTGTCTAAATTTAGTTCAGCTAATTTAAGCTCTATTAAGATGTAGCTTGCATGTGAAGTCATTTCTCTTCAGCTATAGTTATCAATGGCAGAAGATTATTAGGGGATAAGGGCATGGACTTTATCTTTAGTCACAGATGGTGGGGATAGCAAAATGCCTGTGATGTGTAGAACTTTTTGACTCTATGCTCAAAAAGGCTGTCTCTCAAAGGAGCCTTGCTTTGTCAGGCAGGGTAATTGCTGAAAGCTTCAAGGTGGACAATATTTTCTTTGACATTATATCTGAATTACTGCCCTGAAGTGGGACAGGTCACTTAGTTGTATGTGTGAGCACTAAAAGCTTTGAAATAGAAAACAGTGCTCCTATTTCAGAGACCTTTATAAAGAGTTATGAATTTTACTTTCTTCAAAATTGCTGAAAACATTCTAATGCATTAAAATGTGAAATTATGACATCAAGGAGCATTCAAAAAAGACTGAATCATCACACCAAATATTAACTAGAGGGTCAAACACCTGTGTCATAAATCATATTTGGAACATGACTTGGCTCTGTGTACAGAAAAAGAAATATATGGGCTCTAAAGTATTCCCTTGAGTCTTCTTTGAATATTTTACTGTTTTCTTCTATTCTGTGTTAGTTTTGAAGACAGGAAAGCCTAATTTTCTTTTCTGACCATACTTAATCTAAGAACAACTCTTTGCCTTAATTCTCTCTCTAATAAATGTTACAAATGAATTTTGTGCTGTACATTATAGAACATTTTTTTTTAATTTTTTTTTTTAATTTTTTTATTTATGATAGTCACAGAGAGAGAGAGAGAGGCAGAGACACAGGCGGAGGGAGAAGCAGGCTCCATGCACCGGGAGCCTGATGTGGGATTCGATCCCGGGTCTCCAGGATCGCGCCCTGGGCCAAAGGCAGGCGCCAAACTGCTGCGCCACCCAGGGATCCCCATTATAGAACATTTTTAAAAATATAATCTCCACATTCAGTCAGCTACGTGTATTGAGTGCCTATTATGTGCAGAGCTCCCATTTAGATATTAGAGTTAAGAAAAGATGTGTAAGACATATACAAGGGCAACAGAAAGTAAAGTTTCTTGAATTGTTCATATGGTTGAGATAGGCTTTCTTTTGACTTGACTTGGCCTTCATTCTCTTCAAAGCCTCTATCAATTTAGGTATGCCTGTATCAAGTCAATGCTTCCAAATGTAAAAGCCCAAATAACTAGTAATGAGTTACCTGTAATTCCTCCACCTCCCTACCCCCACTCCCTAGTAAGCTTTGCTAACCCACTCCACCATCAACTTTATAAAGACCTAATTACTTACATAGCCTGACCTTAGCACCACTCTGATTAGGAGAAACTACAGAGAATTTGGCTAGTAGAATCATAACAGGCTAGTAATGGAAAGACTGCTTCTCAATAACAATGAAACAATAATAGCATTATTGTGCTATTGAAATAGTATGGACATTCTAATTATATTGGGAAACGGGACAAGGCCAAATGGAATCACCACTTTTATTTAATAGTGTTTTAGAAGTTTTAGCTGAGGAAACAGAAGAGAAAAAGGCATTTGAAGTATACCACAGTGATGGCAAGTCTGATTATTATGTTTAGATGACATGAGTTTATAACTGGATAACCAAGGAGAATCATAAAGGGGTCAGTAATTTGTTCAGAGCCTGCTTCTCCCTCTCCCTGTGTCTCTGCTTCTTTCTTTGTGTCTATCATGAAAAAATAAATAAAATTAAAAAAAATAAACACAAGGTAAAAATTGTGTGGTTGAGGGTATGATGAAATGGGCACTCTCACATCCTATTTTAGATTGTTTATATCATTCTGAAGAGTAATTTGTCAACATATAAAATCTTAAAAATCATGAATTAATTGATTGGATAATATAGTTTTCAGAATGCATTTTAAATGAAAAGATGTGTGCAGAGTCATATCTACATGGAGCTTTATTTTTACGACTGGGAATTGAAGGCAGCAAAAATGTCTAGGAATAAGGGACAGATGAAGCACATTATAGGATTTTTAATAACACAAAGCATGATGCAACAGTAAATCTCAAATTGCAATAAGATGTGCTTATCACTATGGAAATAGAATCATACATTTTAAGTGGAAAAATTAGATTATGAAACAGGTATTGTGTAATTTCAGTTCAGGGTAGGTACATGAAACAGATATTTGAATATCTAATAGCCGTTCCAAATTTAATGTAACTGAGGCAGTAAATAAACTGACTCTTAATATCCATTCTTCTTTTCTTCTATAGGGATTGAACTTCTAAATTTTACTGGCCACTGGCTGCCCAGCTAAAGATGGCATAATGAGCTTCCTTTATAATTAAGTGTGTCACTGTGACATATAGTATGCATGTGGATGTGATATATGCAAATTCCAAGTCACAGCTTTGAAGGAAAGGGGCATGCTTCTCTTCCTCCATTTTGCTTCCTAGCATTTGAATGTGGTCTTAAAACATCTTCAACCAGGTGAAGTCCAGAGCAAAAAACCAAATAGATTCTGGTTCCCTACTGCTGTGGAGATTCCAGATAAGTCTCCAAATTTGAATGCATGGACTTTTACAGTAGAGATTGTGCTAGTTATCAATGGATTGACCCTCAGATTAAAATCACCCTTCTATGATAAAGGACTTAGACCTTGTAAATAGTTCTTTGCCAGTCAGTACAATTTTAACTTGGTCAATAGAGGCCCCTAAATGAGGAGGAAGACATTTCTGGTTCCAGTTCACTTCTCTGGCCAGGCTTTCACAATGCACTGTAGCTAGTAGTGCCCAGTTCCCAACAGACACCTCGAAGTGTGGATTTGTAGCAAATCAGGTATGATCAAAGGTCCCACCATTGAGATGGGCTTCCTCATATCAAGGGGGATGATGAAATCTGAAAGTAGTAGAAGCCACCTGGTGGTACTTAACCAAAGACAGGAAGGACACATCTATTGACAGAGGCAGGCAGGGCATACCAATATAATCAGAAGGCCTGGGATCCCTGGGTGGAGCAGCGGTTTGGCGCCCGCCTTTGGCCCAGGGTGCGATCCTGGAGACCCGGGATCAAATCCCACGTCGGGCTCCTGGTGCAGGGAGCCTGCTTCTCCCTCTGCCTGTGTGTGTCTCTGCCTCTCTCTCTCTCTCTCTCTCTGTGTGACTATCATAAATAAATTTTAAAAAAATTTAAAAAAAATCAGAAGGCCTTGGCCCACAGAATTATCTGGCAATGGATATTTGATATGAAGTTTCTATTAATATAATAATTGGGCTGCCCACTGGAGTACTATTTGATCTGTGTTATAGGAAATTAAGTCTGGTAGTCAATCTGACTTGAATAGTCACCATGGGGAGGCACAGTCTCTCATCCAGTGTCCTGTCCTAAGTCAATTAACAGACATTTTATGGAAGGCTGGGTCTCTTTGAAGTAGGTACTTGCACTATTGCCAAAAGTACCCACCATAATGAATCTTCCTCCAAGCCTTTTTCAAAGAGGCCAATTTACTAGCATGACTACACATTGGAGAAAAGGAAATATCCAGATTTTTCAGAGATCATTGATTTTGATTTGATGCTCATACCCATCAGAGTGTCCAAAATACCACTGTGTCCTAGTGAAGTTTGGTGAAGAAGTATGTGGGTGGACCGCTTAGAATGGGCACAAATGTGAAGATATTCGTGTTCTCAGAGGACATCCACTACATGAGAGACTTTTATTAATCAGGTGTACAAAACGACTATTATATATGGACTTTGTGGCCATGGTGACAAAGTTAGAAGCTATGCATTGGGTTCAACAACATGATCTTTCCCTCACCGAGAATGACATGGCTGTTGCTACTTCTAAGCAACTAATTTGTCAATAGCAGAGATCAGCTGCTCCTAATATGGCACCATTTCCTGGGGCATACTAGCCAGCTATCTGCTAGCAGTTTGATTAATGAAGTAGAGCTGAAACCTCACTGTAATAGACATGCAACCTGGAAAGGGATTTGCCTTCACTGCCCCCATGCTCCTGCTAGTACCACCATCCATGGTCTCGCAGAACATTTCCCATCACATTGCTACTAACAAGGACTCATCTTTCCACAAAGGAAGTGCAACACTGGGTTCATTCCCATAGAATTAACTAGATTGCCACCTTTTCTAACACCAGGAAGCAGCTATGCTAATGAAAGGTGGAATGGCTTACCAATGATCAGTCCCAGTTCCAGACGGGAGAGAACACCCTGAGAAGATGGGCTTACATAATGTAATGTTTATGCTTTGGATCAGATACATTAAATAGCACTTTCCCTTACATAGCCAAAATACCTGAACCCAGGCATAAATGGATCATAGAGTGGAAGTGGCTCCTTCCACTAATGTACTCACTAACCCATTTGCAGAATTTTTGCTCCA
Organism: Vulpes lagopus; assembly: GCF_018345385.1. NCBI lineage: Eukaryota > Metazoa > Chordata > Mammalia > Carnivora > Canidae > Vulpes > Vulpes lagopus. Next base: position 87,065,480 of record NC_054828.1, on the reverse strand, counting down.
TCCTGGCAACCTTAGACTCTGCTGATTTGGACTTCTTAGTCTCCAAGGACAGAATGTTTTAGCTCTAATTTCAAAATATATCCAGAATCCAATAGTCTCTTACTATCTCTATTGCTATGACTGTGGCCCAAACCACAATAATTTCTTGGCTGGACAATCTCACTAACCTACACAATCTGCCTTCCACTGTCCTCATATGGCAGATAGTAATTTTTAAAAATGCAGATCAAATCATGTCTTTCCTTCCTTTAATACCTCCCAGTAACTTTCACTTAACCAGAGTGAAAGGCCAAAATCTTTGTCGTGTTTAACAAGGCACTATGGAATTGGCAAACATTTAACTCCTGACCTCATCTCCTACGCATCACCTTTTCACTATGTACTAGGCACACAGGACTCCTTACTCTCCTTTTGAACACACTAGACTCATTTCCTTCTCAGGAAATTTGTGCCTACAGACCCTCTGCCCTGTGGACTCTTGCCATGATTACCATATAATTAGCTCCCTCACATCATGTATGTCTGCTCAGATGACAACGTATTTTAGGGAAATTTCCATGACCACTCTATAAAAAAATGATACCCTTTACCATCACTCCTTAATACCTTTCATGAGTTAGTTTCCATCTTAAGTATTTGTTTGTTGCAACAACCAAATAGAGGAAATGTCCATAAAAGTGAGGGTTTCATTTTATAAAGTACCGAATCCCTAGAATCTAAATTAAGGTTTTTCATCTTCAGCACTACCAAAATTTGGGGCTCAATAATTCTTTGATGTGGGAAGCTGTTCTGTGTATTATAGGATGTTTCAGCAACATCCCTGGCCTCTACTGACTAGATGCCAGTAGCACTTCTACCCTAAATTATTACAACCAAAAAAATTTCCAGATGATGCCAAATGTCCTCTGGGGGGCAAAATTGCCTCTACTTAACAGTCACTAATCTCTATCAGTAAACTGAACAGTTAGATCTTTTTTTTTTTTTTTTTAGATTTTATTTATTTATTCATGAAAGACACAGAGAGAAAGAGGCAGAGACACAGGCAGATGGAGAAGGAGGCCCCTCACAGGGAGCCCGATGAGGGGCTCGATCCCAGGACCCCAGGATCAATCCCTGGGCCAAAGGCAGACACTCAACCACTGAGCCAACCCAGGCATCCCCAGTTAGATCTTTATAATGCATGAATGACTAAATATCTACATATCTGTGCCTAGAAGAGATTGGAATGATGTGCACTTAAATGCTAATTGTGGAGAGATTATTTGCGCATGAGTAGGCTTTTGTATTTTGAAAATTTACTTCAAGGTCTCTGTATTACTTTGAAAAGAAAATACAATTTCCTGTTTGCTCCCAATTTCTAGTTCCTCCAGTCTGTTTAACTCTTCTCTGTTATTGAGGCTTCTCTGTCTGAAAAGTTTGGATTCTCAAACCGATACAAACAGCATGATTGTTTTCCTTTGCACTCCAAAGTTCTTCTAGTCAGGTATGCTAGTTTCCCCTCAGTCTGTTTTATTCTTATTCCCTGGGAAGAGGTCACAGAAAACTACATATCTGCAAAATGCACAATCATTGTTTTTACTGTTAATGGTTATTAAAAGCCAAAAGTAACTTTACAAAAATAACTCAACAAGCCAATTTAGCCATTAATATTCACATAACTAGAGTCCTTTGGCTTCTTAAGGATAAATCTTCTTAATCAAGTAAAATGCAGAATACAACAGTGAGGTGATTAATTCAAACATTATCAGGTGCTGAAAGATATAATGGATGGAACTGGAAATCATACCAATCAGACTTCATTTTCCCCTAAAATATGACTATGGTCACTGCTATATCATTTTAATCTTCAGAAAGTTGTGTTAAACATTTATTTTTTATGTATTAAAACATCAAAGTAGCTGCCTAATATCTACAGTGTTTATTTAGTATTTAAGCTTACTTCTACTCCTAACCATATTTTCTTTGTATATTCCTATTCAAACTAAGAAAATTCTTGTCCTTCTAAATATCCAGAGCGAAAACATCCTTGTGACCATCCTCTGGTGTTCACCCACAATGATGGTCACGCCCACCAATATCCTGTTACATCAGTACTACTCACTTTTTTTAATATTCTACTGCAGCTATGCAGTCAGACATTCACCACCATCATTCTGCAATAACCTACTAACAGCCCTTCCCAATTTGATCTCCCTTCCTCAAAAGAACTACAGTGCTGCTAAATGCACCTCCCTAAAGCAGACCACCCTTCCCTCTCTTCTCAGATGATCAGCAACGGTGTCAGTTGGGCACTACTTAGCGCCTCACCTCTTCAACCCAGCATCTGAGGGTATCTGCTAACACACCCTGAGTACAGTTCCCAAATTTGTTCTCCTTTACTTCCTCCATGGACAAATAGACCCATATACTTTCCAATTGTCATATCAAAAAAAAAAAAAAAACTACCTAAAATGTTCTTATACAATCACAATATGTCCTATGTCCAAATTCTACTGTTGTCTTACACTCTCTTGAAATACAGCCTTTTCCATGATGCTTTTGATGTTTTCAACATATGTAAGCAGCGTCCCTGTTTTCTGAGTTTCTGAAATCATTTTATCTTCACGTATCTTATGGCAATTATTAATTTCTACCTTAGAGTATAATTATTGGTATAGATGCATTATCTATTCTGCTTTAGTCTGTAAGTTTCTGGAAGTTTGCACATGCTTGTAGATTTTTGCTTCTCTTACATAGTCTTAACCATAATAGGTGCTGAATAAACATACTTTCTATGCATGGCATTTAGAACTAAAGCTTGTCAGTAAATCTAATGGCCTCATTAAGATTCATTCAAATGAAATCAAATTGGCATATCTTTCTTTCTCCTTAATCAATCATGAGTAGGCTTACTCTAAATTCTGTCTGGTTGTGATTATTAACTCCAAGCACAAAGAAGTCAAATGCCAGAGAGAATATAACCTAGAAGAAACCCTGCTCTACTAAAATGAATCAACTCTGCTTGATAAAACCATTTTCTAATTTTGTGATCTCTAAGACTCTATCCTCTAATTTTCTCTCAAAGATTATACTTCTGCTTATTCTTTTGTTTCTGTTGCTTGCCTTAAACCTAACCCATATTTGTTAAGACCAGTAAAATCTCAGAACTGTGCTTAGCTGGACTTCATGCCTGTATGCCTCATGAATTAATGTGATGGCCTGGTAGACATGCAAATATTCTCTGTGTCTTCAGTGAGGAAATTTAAAGTACTTTTCTTACACTCTTTTTTGCATGATTTAATGATCTTTAAATAATGTGCTTCTAATTCAGAGGAATGTTCTGCATTTCTAAAAAGGTAGGCATTAGCTATTTGCTTCAAACATTTCCTGTTTGTGATAGTGTCAGGTACAAGCTTATTTTTCCATATACTTTCTATTCAAAACACGTTTATTGGGATGCATACAACAGAAATTACAAAAAAAAAAGTCAGATTACATTAAATATCTTGCTCATCACAAACCATTGCTGTTGCTCTCCTCACAACTTAAAACTGATGCTCAGAACTAGAATGTGTCCTTTCATAAATATTATAACTAAATTCACTTCATTTCTAGCAGAAACTGTGAGGAAATCAACAAATGTGATCAGGAACTTTCCAGGTTTTATTTCAGAATTCCTATATTTACACATACAATAATGGCTGAGACTTTGACTTCATATTTAGGGCTAATAAAAGCCAGATGTTGGAGGAAGTAGTGCTTTCAGTGATCAAATACATACTTTGAGTACATTCATTTATGCCATTTTCTTCCAAAATGTTACTAAAATAATGAATATAATTTTTTTAAGTTTATATTTCAGAGTCTAGAGAAAGATACAATCAATATATTCCAAATATGTTTGAGTTTTTGCAGATTATAATGAAAGCAATATAATATTAAGGTTAGGATCAAAAAATCTCACAACTCACACATATATAAGTGCATTGCATACTTGCATAGTAAATTAGAAATGTCTCTAGACGTAGAAATTCTTAGACTTCCTTACTTGAAGGGGAATTTGGGAACACCGAGCTCATAAAGGAGACAATCCTTTTCAGCATCTAAACCATGCTGTTATTGATAGGAACAGAGTATGTTAAGTAAAGAAAAAATATTGACATGTTTTGCTCCTAATAAGGCCAAAAGTATGTCCATAAGAGAATACCTGAATTTTCTTAATTAAGTGTCCAGCTAGCAGCTAATATAAAAAAAGAAATAAATTCAAATACATGAAAAATCTTCTTGTGATCTGTATAAAAGACAGCCAACTGTTCCCCAAAATGCATACTCTTTGTTTAATATACAGCAATATACAGTTATTGCTAGTAAGTGGCTGGCTAGCCAAGAATTACATTCTCCACCTTTTTTATTGTATCCAGGTCATATGACTGGTGCTCTCAGGTAAAATGTGGAAAAATGTAAGGTATCTCAATGCTGGGTCTAGGTATTTTAAAAGGATATGTTCCTTCTTTATTCTTTTCTATCTGTTGGCTAGATGCAGAAGATTCTGGTATGGTCCATCCAAAAATAAATGGAACCCAAGTCTTTAAATTGTTATGGAAGGAAAGCCTCTTGTTAGCCAGTAACACTTATGATGGTTCTAAATAGAAATTCACTCATTTTGTATTGAGACATGGAAAATTATTTTATTTGCCATATCACCTAGGTATTCCTCACAGGTAAGGAAACTCTGGATATGGCTAAGTAAGATGACAATTCTAGATGTAAAAACAATGTTACAAGGACTCCTTGGTAGTTTCTGCTTCATCTGCTGAATAGTCATTTTTAGCATCTTATTGAAAAGTCAAATAGACAAATATCAGAAATCCAACACTTAAATTGAGGAATATAGATTTTTGCTAAATGTTTTTGGGGAGTTGATTTTTTTTTTTTTTTTATTTATGATAGTCATACAGAGAGAGAGAGAGAGGCAGAGACACAGGCAGAGGGAGAAGCAGGCTCCATGCACCGGGAGCCCGACGTGGGATTCGATCCCGGGTCTCCAGGATCGCGCCCTGGGCCAAAGGCAGGCGCCAAACCGCTGCGCCACCCAGGGATCCCTGTTTTTGGGGAGTTGAAAAGAGAATCATATTTTACTTTCTATTGGAGAACCTTAAAATTGCCTGTACTTATCAGTTCCAATATTTACTCTTCTTGTGACAATGGTCTTATCTCTGTTCTCTCTTATTGCTCCTTCCTTGACCACTTTGTTGCTTGATTTTCCTAAACAATGAATTCCTTTGCATTTCTAGAACCAGAGTTTCCCACATTCAACACCATTGACATCTTAGACTGGTTAAATCTTTGTCAAGGAGAACTATTGAGTGGATTGTAGGTGACTTAACAGCATCTTTGGCCTCTATCCACTAGATATTAGTAGCTCCCTACAATTGTGACAAGCAAAATGTCCCTACACATTACCATAATTCCCTGGCTCAGTCAGGATTCCATGGTCCTGGGATGGAGCCCACATCAGGCTGCTCAGTGGGAAGTCTGTTTCTTTCTCTGCCTCTGCCCTTCACTACTGCTGTGATCTCTCTCTCTCTTTCAAATAAATAAATAAATAATCTTTTAAAAAAAGAATGTGAAAATATAGGCCAGACATTACATAAAAGAAAGAAAATGTAATTCAAGAAGAAAACAAACTTGTGAATGGTGTTGATGATGAGCCACATGCTATGGTATTTAATAAGCATGGCTCTGGAGCCAGTCTGTGTGGGTTTGGGTCCAGAGGAGCTCCTTTGGTTGCTACCTGAGAGTAACTGGATATTCACTCTTTATAACACGCATCTCCTCCATAAAACTGGGATAATAATAACACATAATACTATTGACCTACTAGATTTGTAAAGTACTTAAACACTGCCTACTGTTTAGGAAGCTCAATAAATGTTAGATATTATTCAGTTTTCATCTAAGGTTTAATTTATCAAGACACATAGTAATGATAAATTCTCTGTAGGCCTAACAAAATATTATTGCATTACATTAAAAATTTTTGATAGTTATAAAAATTAATTGACAAATTCATTATTATAATGAGATCCTTTTAATTCAGCTCCCTCTGAAGCAGAGAAAACACATTTTAAAAGAAATTATAGAGTGGATTTTAACAAAGCAATTAACCAGCTTATGGTCATAGACAGACAAACATAATTGTGTATCCAAAGCGCCAGAAATAAATTTGTATTCAAGTAGACTAAAAACATTCAATAAAGCAGATTACTTTTGGGGCATTAAAGAAATTCAACAATTTTCCCAACGCAGAAAACATGTAGGCCATTTTTCTGAACATTATGAGAAAAATTGGAAATCTGCAACAAAAGATTCATAGGTCTTCCTTGCCCCTCCCCCCACTTTTATGTTTATGGAAAGTAAGAAACATGCTACTAAATTTTTCTTGGACTAAAGAAGAAGTGAAATGAAAATCAGAAAGTATTTTAAAGAGAATAACAATGAATTCACCATATATTTAAACCTGGCAGCATCCAAGATGGCACTCAGAGAAAAAGCACAATCTTCAATGTATGTAATAGGAAACAAACAAACAAAAATATATAACAACTAAGATTTCAATCAAAGAAGTTAGAAAAAAACAGAATAAATTTAAAATAGAAATAACATAATAATTATAAATATATGATATAATAGAAAAATGTAGACTTGGCTTATACATACAAATTTATTTAATAAGATTAATAAAATGGACAAGCCATGAGGAAATATGATAAATAAAAATGGAAGAAGACCAAAGCAAATTAATAACAACAACAAACAGAAATGAGAAAAAAGACATAAGTACAAATAAAGAATAGCTTTTAAAAGTAAGAGAATGCTATAGACAAATTTCAATTAAATGAACATTTTTGATACAATAAAGATTAACCAGGACTTATTAAATGTAATGAGAATTAATATACCTAAGTAAACCAATCATCATCGAATTTGAAAAAAAATACAACAAAACAACTTACCTGTATCATGGGTATCAGTTTTAGACAGTTTGCAAATGAGTTTTACCAAAGCACTAACAAAGAGGTAGTCTCAATGTTAGAAACTATGTTAGAATAACAGAAATTAAAACAAAAAAATTACTTAGCTTATTCCACAAGGCTAAAGCAAATCTGAAATCAAATCCAAACAAAACTGCACAGAAAGGAAAAATCCATAGATCAATCTAAATTATAAACATAGAAGCTGGACTTTTAACCAGGAGATTTTTTTCTTGAGAATAAAACAATTTTTTAAACATATTTTATTTATTTATTCATGAGAGACACACACAGAGAGAGAGAGAGAGAGAGAGAGGCAGAGACATAGGCAGAGGGAGAAGCAGGATCCATGCAGGGAGCCTGACGTGGGACTTGATCCCAGGTCTCTAGGATCATGCCCTGAGCCAAAGGCAGTAGCCAAACTGCTGAGCCACCCAGGGATCCCCGAGAATAAAACAATTATTTACATGAGTAACTATGCTCAAGATTAAATGTTTTAAAAATATGATTATCTCAGTAGATGATAAAGAATTTTAAAAACACCTGTGTCTGAATTAAAAGCTAAATAAGATTCAAAAGACTTATTAAGCTAAGGATAGGAGGGCAATTTCTAAGTCTTAGATATTTATAACAAACCCAGAGCAATCAGTATATGCCATTTTTGTTAAACTGAGGGGGAATATAAAGATGTCTGTCTATAAAACTTTCATTCAGAATCTCTCAGATAATACAGTCATATTTGGAAGTAATAAAATAAAGGCTGGAAAGAAAAACACAAAAATATCAAATTAATTCAAATATCCAAACACTGTGAAACTTCTCATTTTTTAGAAGTACATGTCATGATGTTGGTGATGCTGACACAACATTGCAGATTAATTATGATTGAGTTACAGGATTAGGGAGAAAAAGAGAGGGAGAATGGAGGTGGGTAGGAAAATGGTGAGAGACAAGTAGAGGCAAAAAGGAGAAACAACTCTACACAGAAATTTCTGAGATAGAGAAATAGGGAGGTAGAAGGAAGGAGATTACAAAAAAAATGAAACAGTCAAGGAGAAAGAGAGACAGAGAAACTGGCTCCAGGCTAGCATGGAGAGAAGGAAACTGCCATTAGTTCGACATACTTTTTAAATATGTGCAGTAACCAATTTTTTTTCCTCTCTGGAGATTTATAAAGAAAGCACCTGAGTGACTGGCCTCTCTGTCTGCACTGCCTCCCACCCACTCCTTCCCTACTACTAAGACAATTTTAAACTAGACATATGTTCTTTGACTTAAATTTTTGAGTTCTTTTTCTTTTATTTAATAGAGGTATAGAGAGGACCTATCTGGCAGCCAGAAACCCTAGTACTTTCAGGTTTTGCATCTAAGGAGATAAGCAGATGCCTATTTCTTGAGTTCGCTCCCTTTCGCTGGCTGGGCTTATTGCTGGCATACTTGTTATTCATTCCTACTTATTTCTGCATTTGGGGCATCCCAAGTTCTGTGATTTTCTTTATGCCAGTTATCTGATTTTCATTCTTGGCTGACTGATACTGAAAGAGTCAAAGAACCTTTCTAAAAGCCTGCTCTCCTCTTCCATAAGTGAGAATTATAATAAAGCTTGTTTTACAGTTTTGTTTTATCAGTCACTAAGATAATACTTTGCAAAATGCTAAACAAATATTAGTTATTTTTAGAATGTCAGAGTATCTTAGCATACTCTCCTCTGCTGCCAGGCACAATCACTGAGCTATTATCAATAAATTACCAACAGCAATTCAACACAGCTTTGAAGTTTCACCTGAATAGCTTCCAAATTATAAAACATCCAGAATGTAAAGAGGGAGAAAATGAAAATATTGAATGATACCACAGAATCATTCAACTTGAGATGTAAATCTGTGCCTCATATAAAAGCGAATCACTTCGATTTCAAGGCTCTGTTCTGCATTAATGTATGTCCAGCTTGCTAGGGAATGAACATGGCACATTACCAAATATTATCACTGTATATGAGAGACACCACTTGTTGACTTTTAAATAAAATAGGAAACAAGATCAAGGTTTTGTTTAAGCTGCTCATGAATCTAACCTTAAGTATATGACAGAAGTAAGAAGGAGGTTGAGGGAACACAGACTTGAAGACAAAATCGCAAAGGACCTTAGGGGAACTGGAAGTTGGTAGGGTCCTTATGAAGGAACAAAATGGGGATCCAAGATGGAGCAGGGCCAAGAGCAAGATGAAAGACTAGGCTGTGGAAGAGCTTTCTCGTGTGCTCGACTCTCTCTGCAGACGAGCTAGGTGGATCTTTGCTTTTTGGCGGCCTGTGTGGCAGGAAAACATCAAGTGAACACAAAGAGGAGGTGACAGCATACACAAATGCAGTCCGGCTAGGGAGAGAGAATAGGTGGTCAGTTCTGAGCGGTCTTGCCTCCCCCAAGTCCAACCCCAGGATCAATATAATGTCACCCTTTGGAAGGAGAACTTGGAAAATAGGAGTGCAGGTACTGTTTTTCTCTGACGGGCACGGTCACTGTCAGAAGTGGAGTTGAGACCCAATGGGAATACCACAAGTTCTTGGATCTGAATTCTTGTCCCAAAGATGTTTTTAAACTCACTTTGACAGGTAGAGTGTAGGACTGTAACTTCCACCCTTTTTCTAGGTTTATAATAAAGCCAAGATAGAATAAGAAATTATCGGGGAAAATGACAAGACATTTGGGATCCCAAGATCTAGAGAAGAAGTAAGAGAACACACAATTTAACAAAAGAAAAGGAGTTGTGGTGCCTGGGTAGCACAGTCAGTTAAGCAACTGACTCTTGGTTTCAGCTCAGGTTGTAATCTTAGGGGCATGAGATCGAGCCCCCAACTTGGCTACACACTCAGTCTGCATGAATTTATTTTTCCTTCCGCCTCTGCTCCTCCCCTCCAAAATAAATAAATAAATAAATCTTTAAAAGAAAAAAATAAAGTAATAATGATCCATTCAAAAATTGAAACTTAAACTAGCACAGAATATATATTCTTACATATAAGGCATAAAATTGGGTAGCAGACACATAAGCTGTATAATAAGAAGAACCATTTGGAGATACTGGTATGAAGAATATAAAATATGTCATAAAAAATTAAACCAGAATAAAGAAAAAATTTAGTAACTGGGGGATAAGATCAAGTAATACTTTAAAGGTACAAGTAAAGATTGGAAGAATGAATAAAAAGAGAAAAGAGATTGAAAGAATGGCAGAATAAGGGATAAGTCTAGAGATAAGGATTATAAAAACACAAGTATCATTAACCATAGCATACATATACCAGAAGGAAAGAAAAACATAGATAGGAAGAAATATTGGAAATAGTAATTTAAAGTCTTCCATTTGAAAGATTAAAAAAAATGCATACATGGTATTAAACAAAAAGGCAAAAGCCCACACTTGTGTATATTGTTATAATAATTGAGATAATCTAATATAGAGGGCATCGTCTAGAGAAAAAATCGTCTAGAGAAAAAAATGCAGATAACCAACAAAAAGTACAAGTATCAGATTAAAATCAGATTTCTCAAAGGCTAACACTGCATGCCAGATGGTAATGAAATAATATTTATGTGTTGATGGAAGAGAAATTTGAACACATATTTTTATCCAGTAAACCTATAATTAAAATGTGAGGGCCAAAATATTATTTCTCAGGTAGATGAGGATTCACAAAATTTACTATGCAATTTTTTTTTTTTTTTGAAAACACTCTTGGAGGAAGTATTCAAACAAATAGAAATGGATTTAGGAAGAAACAAGATTAGGAGATAATATTGAATAAGTAGGTCACCAATGCTTTATAGTGGTCAAAATAAACCGTCCCCAAATCAAGAAAAGAGCAAAAAAAGAGGGGTAAAGTTGGAGGGTTAACAGAGAACAGAGAAAGAATGACATCGATACTGACTTCCTTAAGAAAAAGATGGGCAGAAATATTCATAAGTATACATAAAACCATACATGTGTGTGAGTCACCAAGAAAAAAATCAAATGAACAAACTTGCAGAGAAAGAAAATTTGAATTATTTAATGCAGTTTGGGAAGAAGTATGAACATATAGTAACTAGAGAGTCTGAAATATGTATGCTATAGAGAAAACCTGATATGCAATAGTAGAAGCAAGCCCTAATGTGACAGTAAATTATAATAAATGTAAAAGGGCTAGACTACAAAATAAGAAGATAAAGCCTCTTTGATTGTATAAACCATACACAGGTCAGCCAAGATAGCAATTTGAATATTAGTAAAAATATAATTTTAGGTAATAAACATAAAAAGAGGTTATAAGGGGAGTGCTATACTAATTAAAGGAATAACAGAAAAGAGATTATCAAAAAATCTGAATGTATGTAAATTTAGCAATAAAAATAATAAACCAATATCTGTTAGAATTAAGAGATTAATACTATCAGAACTTGGAAGTAAATATATCAAAAATATAAAAATTGAGTAAACTTATACAGTTTCATACCTTACACAGGTACAAAAGCAAGATGGAACATTTTCAAAAGCTGAATCTGCTCAGGGTCACAAAATATACCACATATAGTCTACACACACACATATATTACTATAAGCAGTAGTCTTAGAAATCAATGAACATAAAAGCAAATATATTATAGCTGCAAAATTTCACACATCGGAAAAATTCTCTTAAATAATTCTTGACTGAAGGAGAAATACTTAGTGAAATAATGAATAAATGAAGTAACTTAAACTAACAAATATGGTGTATAGCTAAGGCTTTGAGAAAAATATTTGTGTAATTTAAGAAGCTATGAGAAAAGCAACAAAGTAAATGAAGAGAAACAGGAAGGACAGAAATAATAAGGAATGACCAATATGGGTAAGAGTAGAAAATTAAGATTTACTTGGAATCTTTGCTGTGTAAAGTCAGGAACAGAACAAATTTGCCCAGTAACTACTTTCATTAATTAGCTCTAAAAGTGCCCAATAAGACACAAAGCGCATATTATACCATTGTGTCGGTTTTATCCATGGGAAACAGAAAATCCAGCTATGTAAATCATCATGTTACTGGACTAAAGGAGAAGAATGGCATGATCGTTTCAATCGGCACAGAAAAAGTACTTGATAAGGTTCAAACCTAATCTCTGATATAAAATACCAAAAAAAAAAAAAAAGGATTAAAAGGGAGCAATCTTGTTTTGAAAAAGCAAAAGCCTGACTCTCATTGGTAATAACAAAACTTTTGATACATTACTTTAAGATGAGAAACGGGGAATTTCCTGCAATCACAATCATTCATCTTTCAGCTAAAATAAATTGGAAAGATAAGAAACTGATCAATATATATGTGGCTTTTGCCTTCTAAATTCTAGCTCATCGTCTCTTTAAGAAAACTGGCTTGGGGGTCACCTGGAAGGGTTAGTGGTTGACTATCTTCAGCTCAGGTCATGATCCTGGGGTACTGGGATTGAGTCCTGCATTGGGCTCCCCGTGGGAAACCTGCTTCTCCCTCTGTCTATGTCTCTGCCTCTCTATCTGTGTCTCTCATGAGTAAATAAATAAAATCTTAAAAAAAAAAAAAAAGAAGAAGAAGAAAGAAAGAAAACTGGCGTGGTCGCACACCAAAGGATCTAAGAAATATTCTTCCCTCTTGGTTTAGAGTGGAATCAGGACCATGGGCAGGGAGATTCTTAACTCTGTCGGTCTCCATCCTTGCTTGGTCTTGTGTGACTTTCCAAAAGCAAGGATGCCTCAACCATAGTAGAAGGTTGCTCCGAATATGACCTACCAGAGTCCACAGGCAATAACAGAGCTTGAGATAAATCAAAGGGAGAAACCAGAGAATACAGGTTGCTTACTTAATGTCTGTATATAAGTTCTTTATTTCTTTTACTGAAAATATAGCTCACCTGTCTTCATAGTCTGGGACTCCATTTCATCTTTATATCAATGAGATGGACTGCTCCTTTAAAATGCCTTGGAGGTGAACACTAGTTTCTTCCTCTGGTTGAGTGAAATGTGATATGTAATCAAAGCTATTAAAATATTAAAAGTTCCATTATTGTGTCTTGATCAGGATGAAAAACAGTAGTTAGTAAGGTTAAGGGCATTTAAAAAAATAAGAAAAGAAAGTATCCAGAACCTGGCCTTTGTCAATGATTACCTGGTTGTCTATATTCATTACATATAGAATTTGTTAAAAATTCATATTGATCTTGTTATAAAAGTGTTCTCTTGATTAACCTGCTCAGTAATTATAGGTTGAACTTTCCAACTTAAACTTATTTGCTTCTGCTTTGGATTATTTTGAGTAGGAAAGAAACAGCCCTGTAAATAAAGAATCATTCTGGAAAGAAACACAAGAATTAATGGCATCAGTTCTACATCCATATTTCAGGAAAAATCTGCTTTGTCCTCCTCCATTATTTCAGGATATGCTCCTCTTGCTTTGTTAAATGGCAGTAATTCAGCCTTTGAATTTCTTGAGGAGAATAAAGTTTGAATGTCAGGATCAAGACCAGTGATTAGGAAGAGGTGAGGCCAAGGTGAAGCATCCTTAATCCTCTAAAACAAATCTCTATAAAATAAAAAAATAACGTAGAATTCTGAAAGGATTGTGCTGTTTGGGGAGGTTTTAAGTTGTCAAGATGATGTAAAATAGAAAAAGTGCAGTGATGTTCTCCAATCCCCTTGTCAATTGCATGTATTACAACTAAAATGACAGAGGTGACATTTGCAGGGAGACAGTGTGGGCAAGTCTCTTAGGTGTGTACCAGAGAAGCAGGAGGCTACTCTTCTGGGCACATGTGACAAAGAATGAAGGCAATGGAACAGCCTAGGAGAAAATGAGCAGAGAGTAAAGAAATGGTTGGTTCATCACTAATGGTTGCAATCTCACTTCTTAACTCAAAGGTTTCCCCTCCCCGTTCCAACATACATCACTGCTCATTTGGTATCAATTAGTTAATATTAGACTTACTAACATATTATTTGTATGTATAATATTATCACAAAAAGAAAGGGCAAGCTAAAAGCCTAACAAAGAAGCAAATTTAAGTTTCACAGGGATGCAGGTTCCAATGAGTTTTCCTTTCATCCACACTGTCACCTGTGCTGAGGGTAGTGAGTGACCAGCGCACTCAAGGAAGGCTCCTCACAGCAACATTTCCTTTTGCTCAGACACCCCATCTTTAAGGTATTTTTCCTTGTCTATATATTCTTTATAAATGTTATACATGCTCACTATTGAGAATTTGTCTGATCTCATAAAGTTAGAGATGTTTTTCTTTTCATAATCAAGTTGTCTAGAAATAACCATTCTTAACATCAGATATGCTTCTGTAAAGTTACATACACATTCACACACACATGCACACATATGCACACAGATAATATTGACTAATTGGAGTATCTCCCTCTATATCAAACACGGTACTCTACATTCTTTACTTCCTGTTATACTGTAAATATTTTCTCAAACCACTAAATGTTTCTTGAAAACATCATTTATTGCTGCTACTTAATATATCATCATGCAGATATACCACAATTTATTTAGCTATTGCTCCAATACTGGACATGTTAATTTTTTCCTGAGGTCATTTATGTCTACTTTATGATTTAGGATTGCAAGGATCTTTTCTTTAGTATATAATTTTCTCTCTAATATGAGTGAGTTGTTTTCCAATTTTGCATTTGCAAAAGTAACTAAGGAGTCTGACTTCAGGCAAAAATCCCTTGTGTGATTGTTCAGGCCTCACCATAGGCAATGACAAGGTTTTGCTTGGTAGATCTCATCACCAAAAGTGGCTCTCCTCACACCAAACTGGGGCACAGCCAGTGTATTAACATCTTCTGGACCCAGTTAAGAACTTAGTACCCACCCTCTGCAATCCACTCTGACTCCTTTCCCACTCATATCCCATTTTCCTGCTTCTCCTTCCCCCAACTCTTGCCTTGGGTCTACAAAAAACAAAACAAGAGGCTTTGTTTAGTGCATCTGGGCAGTGAGAGAATTTCTTGCTCCTACACTGCATGTCACCTGACCATAGACCAGTGTGGTTCCATAAGGAAACTGAAACACAAGGGAGCTGGTGCCTATTTTTGCCTCTCAATTACACTATCACAGTAAATGAAGAAAGGCTTAATTGTTACGATCACTTTGGCTCATTGTCCTAACTGACCACCTCCTCTCCTGGCAGCTCAACATTGATAGGGGGTTCTTTTCTCCATCTTTCAGATTTACAATTAAGCACCATCTCAACTTTTTTTTTTCAATTTCCCAAAGAATAGAAGAAAAAACAAAAAGTTAAAAATGAGATAGAAATTAAAAATGAAAGTGAATTAAATTAAAAATGAAGAAGGCTAGAATAATGAGATTAATATTTGTGGGGCAGTTTCTCATTTTGAAGAGCTGTTCTAGGCATCTTTAATCTATAATCCACATTCAATTGATATTTATTTTCTCAAGAAGTCACAAACATTTTACCCATTTCACAGATAGGAAAAGTCAGATTCCAAATCAAAATAACGATCTCTTAAGAACATTCAACTTTCTTCTCACAGCAATAAATCTGCATACATTTCTTCTTGGCACACTGAAATATTTTTTTTTTTTTTTTTTTTTTTTTTTTTTTTTTTTTTTTTTTTTTTTTTTTTTTTTTCTGAAATATTTTAGAATAGAGAGACTTTATATTTCTGATTATATTTAAGGACAGTATGTGTAAACAAATACTGAAGATCAACATACATCTACTTTGAGTTCATGGCATCAAGTAAAACATCATTTTTCTTAATGTTTCCTCAGAAATATATTTTTGCCCCTGGGGAGACAAGATTTCCAGGGAAGCAAGAGTAAAATCCTGACTTTTGTTCTTATAGCGTGTTTCCTCCTCTGGTTGGAGGTGATTGTCAGGAGAACTTCATTCCTCACAAGAAATAAAGCATATTTAATTCTTATCAGTTTGAACTCAAAAACTCGGACAGATGGAAAGAATAGTGCAAAACACTGTAAGAAATGCACCTGTTTGCTGATCATACATGCTTTTACCATTTTCAATTATTCACCCTAGGGAAAATGAAATGTCATTGCTAAGATGTAACTTTATTACTTTAACAGAAAAAGTGCAAAAATAAGATATGACCCCTCCCTTTAGAAGATTCTCATAAAGAGGCAAAACAAAAATTGGAAGTGTGGGTTTTGGAGAGGTCACTGAGATAAAATGTAAAATGGATGCATCAATTATGAGTAGGCATGTTTACTAGTCTGCAACTCTAGCAAATGTTCTTCTGAGTGCTGCATCTTTATACCTGTTCTAGTATTTTAGAGATTTATATTTCATAGAATCTCAGAAAAATTACATAGAAAATGATTTTTGAAAAAAAAAAGAAAGAAAATGATTTTTGTAGTTATTGCTGAATAAAATCACTGGCAGTACATAAATTAGGCCTGTGCCCCATACTTCATTAACTAATTAAATAAGTGTCTTTGCTTGTCAGTGGTGCTGTGAACGTGCCTTGAGTCTGAGTTCTATATTCCAGGATCTTGCTAGACTAATTAATGTACCTATTCTTCAAATATGTTTGGGAGCCAACGTTAACTACATATTGAGCCAGCTTTTAGGATTCATCAGACAATGAAGAAGAAAAAACAAAGAAAGCTAGACCTCCAGGAACTGGGCCAGGGATGTCAAATCAGGCATTGGAGCAAATGGCTAGACTATGAGAAATGAAAGCCACAGTGTTTGATAAAGTTCTATGGAAAAATGGGGGATAGAGACCGAAACCCCATGAGCCACAGCAGATTTTTCTACCTGTCAGATTAGCTTGCTATAGGTTAAAATGTAGCAAAAGCAGGAGTGTTTGGATGAGAAAAGTAAAA
The DNA here is from genome assembly GCF_018345385.1 of Vulpes lagopus. NCBI lineage: Eukaryota > Metazoa > Chordata > Mammalia > Carnivora > Canidae > Vulpes > Vulpes lagopus. Next base: position 87,048,598 of record NC_054828.1, on the reverse strand, counting down.
TGCTATGAAAAAAAAAAAAAAAAAACCATCCTCAAGATCTTTCTCAACAGGTGAACACTTAGAGGCCTTTTATTTAAGTCAATATTTGATGGTCAGAGATGAAATGTAAGTTTATATTTGCAGCAAGTAATATCAGACTGCTTATAATTGTAATATCAAGACTAACTTTGTTGTTGGAACATACAAATGCACTGGTTCATAAAAGTGCTTTTGAAGTTTTTCGGATGCATTTGCATTTCACACATTTTACGTTTCACGGGAAGTACTGCTGTCCAGTCAAAACACTCAATGTTGATTGTTGTACTGCTAAAACCCATATATAATCTTGATTACAGAATGGTTTTTTAGAGGAGTTAAATTTATAAACATTCACCTCATGGTCCAATCTAGTCACCACTATTTTTAAAATACTAGGCATTTTAAAGGAAGTCAGAGGAAAATGAAATGATAGAAATGGCACTAATTACTACGTCTAGTAATCCTCACACAAAATCCCAGTCTCATAGATTGGATTGTTTTTTTCTTACTCACAAATATTAGTGACACCTCCATGGGTCTTGGCTATACTGGGCTTCCATTGTTCGTTATTTGGCTTATTTTTATGGGGAAAATAATAAGGATTCTTGATGGCTCTTAAACCTTCTTGGAGGGAGGGTGGTGTGCTCTATGGCAACACCAGCCCTTGAAAGACAGTGGCTTCACCAGAGTCTCAACACTGTTGTCCTACAGAGCAGGGCTAGCTCTCCATGTGGCTTTGACTCAGGGCCTTCACATGAGAAGTGGAGTTCTTTACCTTGATAACTTATTTCCTCCTAATATCCAGCCAAAGTAGAGAGGGGCTTTAGCCCAGTGACTTACATATAGGGAGGCAAGTTTTGACCATATGAGAAATTCAAAGGTTTTAATATTTAGATTCAGCTAGCCAGCACAACATTTCCTTAAACAAGATTATATTTTACACTAGTTTAACCTATGAACCACAAATATATGGTTATATTATATTATTTTATTTTAAAAGGCAGAAAGCCATATTGTTTTAAAAACAACCAGAATAAAAGCTTTCAGATTTTCAAACCAAAGAAAGATAATCACAATCAGAATTTCAAAAACATTTTTCATAAATTTATCTGATATGGATTGATATTTAGCCACAATTTATTTCTGAGATGTACATGATGGCTTTTTCATTTCATGAGTGTACAATAAATGGTAAGTATTTAATAAAACAAATGGTGGTACATGACTAGGTAAAATAGCATAATTTTTCACAAAGGAAATTTTCAGAAAAAGACATTCATAGGAATAATAACAGAAATGTAGACTTCCAAAAATTTTGAGAGCATCAAATATAATTAAAATTTTCCAAGAGTGAGCAGGTAAGAAATTTTCTAAGAGTAACGCTATTATAATGGTGTCTCTATGTCTAAGACTCTTTGATAGTTAAACATGTAAAATGCATAGTGATTGACTTGATTTGTTATTGATATTATATTGGAGATGTTTAATATAATGAATGCTAGAAATTATATTTTTTTAATTCTAGAAGAAAACCTAAAAATGTCCTCAGATGTGCATGTTGTATGTATAATCTTCCCTTTTCCTATGGATTTCGTTTCTACCTTGCCTCTTCCCTAGGCTTCCACCTCTCCAACTAAAAGTAAATCTTAGATTATATCACAAATGATTCTATACCTTCTTATTTTGTCTCTAAAAATTTTTAAACTGTGCTCATTTTGATTTTAACTTCTACCTACTTCCCTGCCTTGTGTGGTTCCTGCAAAGATGAAAACATCACACGGGGTAAAAGCACAATTATTAAAAGTCTGTGTGCTTCTGGAAGATAGAAACAATAGAAATATACATTGCTATTCTTTCTTATTATCAATGTTACTAAAATTATAACTGAGAGGCATAATAATTATCAACAGAGGTGTCACTTCAGTGAGGATGAAATTCTTCCTGCAAAAGTATTGCTCTAAAATAAAATTATTCCAAACTATGCAAAAATATGTCATCTAGATGCTTCTATATTTCATTATTTTATTACTTTTATTCATTTCTAAAATGAAGATCAGCTATGTGTTTTATTTTTATGGTGCTTTAGTTTATCAAGCATAATATTAAATTCCAAATGTTTACTAATCATATTAATATGGACCTTACAAAGATGAAAATAGTTTAGATCATATATTTCTGTAAGGCCATCAGTCATTTTTATGCTACAGGGAAATAATCTTCTTGGTATGTTGCCTGGGAAGTGAACTCTCTTTTAAGTCATCTCAATTTAGATTTTCTCCCCCCACCCTGTGGAATGTATTTTATAAGAGCAACAAATAAATAGCAATGGTTTGTGCTTTTGTTGTGCATGCAAATCATATGTGACACAGAGAAGAAAGAATTCTAACAATTTGCCACAAATATTCAGATAGCTACAAATGCTTACAACAGTCTTTCTAATCTATAGTATTGACCCTGAGAAATCACTGGAAGAAAAAAGGTTGGCTTAAAAAACAAACCAAACCAAACCAAAACAAAAAAACAAAAAAACAAAAAACAAAACAAAACAAAAAAACAAGGAAAGAAAGCTGATCTGTAATGGAGCAAATCACTTTATATTGCTAGTGGGAAGGAAAAGGGAAGAGAAGTACTTTTGGAACAATTTTGTGTATGACAGATTCACGAATATCAAAATTATGAAGGCTGAAATGGAAGAAATAGTAAGTGGAAATGAATTATTTAAATGATCAAGGAGGGGCACCTGAGCGCCTCAGTGGTTGAACATCTGCCTTTGCCTCAGGTCATGATCCCAGGGTCCTGGGATCGAGTCCCACGTGGGGCTTCCCGTGAGGAGCCCTCTTCTCCCTCTGCCTATGTCTCTGCCTCTCTCTCTGTGCCTCTCATGAATAAATGAATAAATAAAATCTTAAAAAAAAATGAAATGACCAAGGAAAGCCTTAGAACTCTAGAAGTTATGCTTAAGGCACCTTAAATGTTTTAAAAATAATACACATATAAAATTATAGTTTTGGAGGGAGGTAGTCAAAGTATCAACACACGAGTTTTGTGTTCTTTTGTGGAAGTTAATATTAAAAATATTAAAAATGTTGGAAATGTTGGAAATGTTGAGCATGCTTGGTTAAAAGGCAAAGTACAAGGACTCCAATCTTTGAGGTATTTCAGGACTCCTTAGCTTCCATTAGCTTCAGAGGCATTATTTTTAAGCAACTAGTAACTGGTGAAAACTTTGTGACCTTAAGTTCTACGATATTTCCTTTTTCATTTCAAGTCAGTGATTTCCTCTTCTATCCTGTAAAAGTTAATGCATTTAACTAAAAATACCCAAAATGGCAGCAAATGTTTCATCTATCCACCCATATGTCTGTAGTCTTACTGTCCTTTTTTTTTTTTTTTTTTAACGACTTATTTATTTATTTTTCTACAGAGAGAGACTGCTGGGGAGGGGCAGAGGGAGACATTCTCTCAAGCACACTGTGATGAGTATGGAGCCTATCTTGGGGCTCAATCTCATGACCCTGAAATTATGACCTGAACAGAAACCAAGAGTCTGGCATTCAACCAACTGCACCACTCAGGCACTCTTGTCTTAACAATCTATTGATAGAAATATCTGGAATGCTGTCAAACAAATGTTTATTGCTTATAGTTACACTTCACATTTTTTACCATTCTTGTATTTATCAACTGTGAAACCATTGCCCTACTTATTTCTATTATTATTCTTTGCCACATTTAAGTCTTATTGAATACCATGCTTAAAAACACTAAGTGTGATAAAATTGAGTACTAGGTTCCTTAGATCTTACTGGGCTCCAACTTGAAATTTCAAGCAAGTCCAATTCTTCATTTATCACTAAAAATCCAGAAAAAAATTGAAAATGGTTAAAATTGTGACCATTCCAATAAGGAGAAAATATAAATTAATAAACTGAGGAACATTACAGAAGATATCAGAAACAAGTTTAAGTAGCAAATAATTATAGTTATAAGATCTAGAAAACTGAATAGAATAAAAATGACCATTTTCTCTCTTTCTGAAACAGTGTCCATACCAGTGGTATTTTTTGAAGTGCCTCCCCTTTTTTTGGTGTTAGAAAATAAATCTAATATGTTTAAGCTAACTTTATAGCGACAATGAAAAGATAATATTCAGGAAACATGTATAGTTTTATTTATCTCACCTCCTTAACCACCAAGATTTCACTGACCTCAAAGAGTTTGGCAAGTGATATGCTTCCTTCCATGGTTAATATTGGGCACAAAGTGAAACATGTAATAATAAAACCACTGTTCTGTGTGTGTTTTCAATGTGCCTAGCTCCATCTGCTAGATATAATGAGACTACCTCTGCACAGTCTTCAGAAGCTGCTTCCAACCCCTAGTAGAAGAAAGAATTCCTATGAATAGTCAGCTGAATGCATAAAAGGGCTTTGAACTCTCAGAGCTGGATTTTTTGTTGTTGCGCTCCTCTCTCTGCTGTTTCACGTTGATGTCATCTGTGCACTTTTCAGACTATTAGACATGTTCAGTCTGCTGTGGTAGAAAGTGAATTTCAGAGGCCTCAATGAAGATCGCAGGAGATGGCCCATGCAAATGTAGTGTCAGTATCAAAAGATTCTGGGACAACCATTTAAAAACTATGGATAGCTGGATAAGAAAACATTCCAGCCCTTACACCAAGCTAGGAAGGAGAGGTAGGTAGTACAAAACTAAACAGACACAAAAGGTCTTTTTCTTAAAAAGATGAAAGAATAGAAAAAAAAATACCTTATTAGGATACAATCAAAAATGATAAATAAGGAATAAGAGAATTTTTAGAAATATAGTGAAGAATACTATATTTATATTATATAAGTATTGTACCAAACACTTTCAGTTTCCAATATTTAATTTTATTTAATGCATTTTTTTAATGTGCTCCCAGATAAGAAGATGTTCAACTGAGAGTACTAACAGATAAGATGAAACCACCAGAGCAGATCAAAACTGGATCCTGTGTGCATGTTTTTAAAGGGAGCAAGAATAATGGCAGAAACTTTACATAGTTCTTTGTTCATCCTCATAACCTTATCCCCACACCAGTACTCTTTATACAATTGCTCTCCTCTGTTCTGTTTTCTTATTTTAATGCTTAAACATTATTTTTCTTCTTCACGGTATTGCTGACCTTTGACCTTTTGGATTCCAGAAGGGCTGGTTAGGAGACTTCTTCCATGAAGCATAAGTGATCTCCAGAAAGTGGCATCATGAAAAGGGTGGTGTACATTGTTGATCAATTAGCCAAAAATCTGTCCATTAATAGGGCCAGGGATTAAATGCCGGGGCCTTACCCTAAGAAGCAACATTCTTTGTTTTACTCGGTTTTCTTGAATGAGTGAGATTTAAAATGATGGCAAGAATGCAACATGTCCTTTTTGAATGAGTGTCCTTTTCCCTGTCTATAGGATAAGAAAACAAGAGTGTAGGGCATCAAGGAGACTGAGCTTTCTATCAAGGTTTTCAGAACTATGCACCTTTGATGACTTAATGCTGTTTTATTGTCTATTAATCTATTCTTTATTATTTGGTTTATTTTGACTAATAATCTTGTAAGCTCTCTGCAGACAGAGATAACACAGTGTACATCTTCTTGGTTCTATCACAGTGCCTACAGGGCGAAGAACAGTGCAGTGGATTCTCGAAGATAATTCTTAAAGAGTGGTTTGGCTAAATTATCACAATTGAAGGATCCACACACCGACCATTCAAACAGCAAAACTTTTAGTATTATTTTTGTCTTCAATTTTATTTTAAAAGTCCACTGTGGTAATCTGAAAAAAAAGAAAAAAGAAAGGAAAAAGAAAAGCAATGCTATACTTGAGCCAGAGTGGGAAGAAGTAAATTTAAATGTGTTAAAACTACAATTGAATTTCATGTGTTCCAATCTTTTGTTCTTAGTATCCAACAACCTCAGAGAATGAAGACATTAACTGAGTCATGATGTGTATTTTTAAACTTATATTTCTAAATTGAAGAAATTTCTAAGCTAAGAGAACCTAGAAATTAAATTTGAGGAATTCTTAATAAAACAGATCAATGCAATTAAATATATGTATATCCTTTTCTCAACTCACAATAGGGATAACAAAGTAATGATACATTTTAGCTAAATTTCAATGCAAAATGAAAAAGAATTTATCATAAAAAATCAATTGGTAACAGCTAGATGAACACCAGCTACCTCGTACTGGGGAGTAATAAACAAGGCTGTATAAAGAATGAATCATGTCAGATTAATCTAATTTCCTTATATGTCAGAGTGACTTAGGAGATCAAGAAGAAGTAATAGATTAAATATATCTTGATGTTAACAAGATTTTCAATTCTGTTCCATTTAACACCATCAATCATTAACAAACAAGGAAAAATGTGGCTGAGTCTCTCCTTATTAGATGAGTTGGCAGATATTTGGAAAATCTTTGACATAACATCAATGGTGCCAGGGGTGGGGGATGGGGTCACACCAAATCCCTACTCTATTCTATGGTGTTTTAACATGAAGCAGCAGTCATTTATGTAAATCAGTTGCTTTCAATAGATATATTTTTCCTTATATTGTTAGCAGACACCAGTAGATTTTTACTTCAATATGGACTTATGAATTTAAGAAAAATGGGAGAATTAATTTCTTTAATTTCTTCAACTATAAATGAAAATATGACTAGGACCTACTCAAAGTGTTGCTATAATAATTAAAGAAAATAATCCATGTAGGATGTTTATCACAGTGTTTGGCATAAAACAGCACTTCAACAAATGGTGCTTTTTACAATTAACATGATTTCCGTTTGTGTATAACTTGGAGGTTTTGAAGCATGTAATCTTGTTTCTAGATATTGCATGGCACATTCTTCACACTTCATTCACTGACCACCTGATGTGAGATGGTTTGATTTTATATGGTCTGGCAAACTCAAAGACTAGAAAAAATAAACATAACTATACTACAAGTCATTGCTTAGATTAAATTTAAAAATTTAAAATAAGGTTTCCTTGTACCTAAGCAAAATTAAAATGGAGTAAAGAATTAATTGGAATTAAAATTTCAAATACAATTACTAAGAAAATTATGTGTAAGTATTGGGTCTATTTTTCGGAGAGTTTAACAAATCTACCTACCAGAATTTTCCCATAGGTTTATAGTTTCAAATATACAGATTCCTGTAATATGTAGTTCAAACTTCCTTAAGCAACTTGATTATTTACTTTAATTAAAAACTCTACAACTAATAAGTTCAGAACATAACTTATTTGAAATTAATCCACATTCAAGAATTTTTTCTTCCTGCTCAAGCCTGACTTCAACTCTGATATCTCTCTTCAGATCTCTCTAATTCAAATGTAATTATTCCTTAAAGTAAAATTATTTAATATGGACTTATTTTTATAGACATAAATGTCCATTTCATTTTCTCTCTGTAGACATTCAAGCTAAAATAGCTATGAGATTAAGTATACAAATAGATTCAAAACAGAATGTACAAAGTTACCTTCTAAATTTCTGGCAATAAATATGTATTATTTTACTATTCAAAAACAACTTTTCTGAAAAAGTGTGAAGGCACTACTAAAGCATGGTTTACTATTGTTGTTCAATATCATAATGCTATGTAACAAAAGACCCTCAAACTTGGTGTTTTGCACCAGTTAGCACTTTCTTACTGTGGGTTTGCTGATATAGTAATTTTCTTACTACAGTTATGCTGATACAGCCTGGTTTAGTTGTGCAGCTTTATGGCACTGCTTCAGGCTACAGGTCAACTGGACTTGACTACAAGGTGCAGCCTGGGTCTATATGTCTTTAATTCTCCTTTGGTGAGTGGCTATCTGGTATCTATTTTTCATATGACAAATTATCAAATGCAAAATGCAAGTCAAAATGAGCAATTATAGTTCAAGCCTCTGTTAGCGTCACATCCACTAACATCCCATTGACCAAAGCAAGTCACATAGCCAAGCCCAAAGCAGAAGTATATGAAATTCCACCATGATGAAAGGGCAGGTGTGCAGATGCCGAATTCTCAAATAGGAGAGTAAAGAATTGTTAGGATAATTAAATTTCTCATAAGATTTGATGAAGCCAAGATCAATTAGAGGCAATATAGAAAAATACACAAGGGTATTGAAGTTTATTCCGTCATTCTGTGTTCCTTTATTCTATTGGCATCAATTCTAGGATTCCGGAATCACTTCTCAAACACCAACATCCACTCTTGCTTATTAACCATACCTGCACTACTTAAATGAAACTATTAGTTGTGAATCTCTTACTATATTGTCTACCACACATGTTTATGTCCCATTTCTTTACATTAAAATTAGTAAACTACCAAAATTTATTCTCACTCAAGTGTTAATGACCAATTAAAAACTTCTAATACTTTGCTCAAGGATGTCAGCATTTTATCCAACATATTTGAAATCCTATCAACAGCCTTCAGCATCAAATCAGGGTGAATGGCTTCAGGGTTGTTAGACATTTAAGGAAATGTGATGTTTAAGTATTACCACATTCCAATTGTTGGTGCCAAAAGAAGAGAGCTACAAACAATTTTGGATTATTTATGTATGGTTTTGAAACATAATTAGCATCCAAGAATTTCTTCAGTTATCTTCCACTGAGGATAAATTTGGTAGATTTTAATACCATGCACAATGGATCATGTATTTACACACAGTTGCTCGTCAGCTACCTGTATCTCCACCACATTCTCTTCAATTCATATGAATTTGTCACATTAACCCAGTGTCAGCTAATACCAGGGACTTTGTCAGCCTACACAATCATTTGCTAAAAAACAGTCACTGAAATATAAGTCTAAGTATTAGATAGTCTCAGATTTTTTTCCAGAAGATAATTGGGGGAAAAGGATGTAAGTATTGATGTTACAATTATAAAAACATGAAGGATATAAAATTACTGGCTTTTAATGCCAGAACGAACATTAGAAATCAGTTGTTCAGGGATCCCTGGGTGGCGCAGCGGTTTGGCGCCTGCCTTTGGCCCAGGGCGCGATCCTGGAGACCCGGGATTGAATCCCACATCAGGCTCCTGGTGCATGGAGCCTGCTTCTCCCTCTGCCTGTGTCTCTGCCTCTCTCTCTCTCTGTGTGTGTGTGTTACTATCATAAATAAATAAAAATTAAAAAAAAAAAAAAGAAATCAGTTGTTCAAAATCTCTCTTCTTTTAGATGAACAAAAAGAAGTGAAGATACTTACCCAAATCTCTTTATCAATGGCAGAGCCAGGCTTGATTCAACTCATGTCTTCTTTCCATTATGCCAGGCTTATGACTCATGGTCATGGTGGATAATCAGTAAAAGGTAATCCATTAATAGATAATCAATATCTTCAAATTCCTATAATTATTATGAAAAGAGAGTTGCCTGAAACAGTCTTAGGATTTCAGTGGTTTAAAGAAACAAAATGAGCAAGGAACAAATAAGTGACCAAGGGGAACTTGGTCAATGAATTGATTGTGGATCTAATAACACTGTATCTTTATCTTAGTCCAACTCTTGCCATGAATGATCACCCTGGATAATTTTCAGGCAGATATTATCCATACCTGACTCCTCAAAGTAGCACTGAGCAGATAGTAACTCACCTCACAATTCTCATAGAACTGTTGTCAGGAATAACTAATGAATATAGAGCATTTTAGAAAATTATGCCATTTAAATACTTTACGGCCAATCTTGTATTCCCTATGACTCTGTAATGTTGAGACCTAGTAAGTTCAATCCTTTATTTTATTTTATTTTTTTATTTTTATTTTTTTAATAAATTAATTTTTATTGGTGTTCAATTTACCAATTTACCAACTGCAGAATTTAGATCCAATTAGGCAGAAATTAAAAAGTTCAATCCTTTAACCAGACATTCTATGGCTACAATATGGGACATTTGTGCTAGAAGTTGGTGGTTTTTCCAGTCTATATGCAAAGACAAGTATTTACTACATATTTTTATTATGTTCATTTGGTCCTTGTCAAAATTCTGAGATGTTGGGCTTTAGGTTGAATAGTTGCTATTTGGTTTGAATAATGAATGCTCACTATTACATTTTGAAAACAGGCAGAATAAGGATCCACAAAAATGATATTTATTTGACTTCTCGGGAGGCTTTTCATAGCAAAGGGAAGTATAAGGTAGGCTTGATGCTCTAGGTATAATTCAGTCAGAAGAGATTTATTAAAATGAAATATTTTGCAAAAAGTCAGAATCTGGTAGGAGAAATGAACTATAAATGATTGGTGGCATCCCCAAATCACTCTCCATAGTGGCTCTACTCTGTTATTTTGTAAGGCCAAAAGAAGCAGCTTTGAATAATATATATTTTTGTCCACCTTTAACCCCTTTTAGTGGGAGCTGTGCCGTGTCTGCTGGCTGAAACATTAGCCAAATGAACCCGCTGGCAGTTTGTCTATTTCTTCTCATTACACTAATATGGAAAATTAACTAGGAAGCATGCTTTCTCTCCTGTTAGGCTGGTGGCACATTTATAAGGGCATCATTGAGACTGTTCCTTTCATTCCATCCTCAGATTCTCTCTGGGTAGCCGTTCTCTACTCACTTATAATTTCTCTTCATTATACTGCAATATGAGACTATGGAGAGTCTTTTGTTGCAAGTGGCTATAGACATGGCTGTCATTTTGTCCATTATTAGGTCAGTGGTGTGAGTTTTGAGAACAAAGGCAATGGACAGAATAGTCATTGGTATTAGATATTAAAGCTACTAAATTATCCCAAAGGATCCACAGAGAGAAAAGATTGTTGCCCTTGTTTTCACAGATATATGAACAGATACCAGATGACTTTTGCAAGGTCAAGAAAACCAGTGGTATGTAGAGAGAAGATTAAAACAACTTAAGTCCTTACAGCAGCATATTTTTTGAGGATAAAAGTTGTTCTCTTTCCTTTTTCCTCTGCAAATCCCTCAGATAGCCTATGGGCTGATTTTTCTTCTCCTTTAACACCAACTTACATTTTTAACATCAACTGTTTTATTTCCTCTTTATATGCTAATACTTTTTTTAAAGATTTGTATTTTTAAGTAATTGCTATAGCCAATGTGGGGCTCAAACTTAAAATCCCAAGATCAAGAGTCACATGTTCTACTAACTGAGCCAGCCAGGCACCTTGATACTTTTTTCTTTTAACCAGAAAACACGCTTTTCTTTGAGTAACTTTTTTTGAAAAAGAGGGTTTTAGAGAAAGCCTCCCACCATTGTTTTAAAAATATACTAGGGGAAAAATAGTGTGCTGGGCTTAGGCGTTACTCCTTTTTTCTATTTCTTTTATTCTTAAACATGCATTCAGTCTTTAAAAACAAGTGAGTCTCACTTGTGCCACATGAACTTAGGCCACATTCAAGATGTAGATAATTGGAAAGATGAGAAAGTCTTCAAGACTCTGCACATCCTAATGGCTTATGTCTTGCATGATATTTCTGTGGGTTGACAGTGTGATCCCAATGTATTCCCATTTTAGGACCATATACAGCTGATATAAAATATTACATTAAAAGTTAGCTGATATTTATAAAAAGCAAAATTTGTTTCTCTTCACAGTTTGTGTCTAACAATCCATGCCAGGGTGAGAATTAGCAAAACTCTCAGGGTCATCAGTGGAACATAATGATGGCAATATTGAAACCAAATCAGCAGACTTCACTTTGCCAGCCTGGATGCTGTGCCTGGTTCTCAGGGCTTGCTTTTGTGGCCTATAATGTTCTTTCTCTAGATACATACTTGGTCCACTCACCCTCTTCAAGTCTTTTCTCAATCCTCACCCTCTTAATGAGGCCTACTGACTGCTCTATGTAACAAAATTGCACCCTAACCTTTCTGCATCTCAGGCCTCACTGCCCCGTAACCTTGTTCTATCCTGTCATCGTATCTTGGGCATTTATCACATACTAACGTGATATGTTACTGTGTTTATTTTTTATTCCCATTTCCTCCTGCTAGAATTTAATTACATAAGAGGAGGGTTCTTCATTTTGTTCTCGGACACATCCAAAATGCCTGATCAGTTCCTAGCACATGGCTGGTGCTCAACAAATATTTGCTGAAGGAAAAAAAGTCAATGTAGGTCTGGCTCTGCCACTATTTTGTGACTATTTAAAAAAAACTATATAAGAGAGAGAGAGTAGGGTGAGAGGCAGAGGGAAACGGAGAGAGAAAATCTCAAGTTGACTCTGCATTAGGTATGGAGCCTGACAAGGGGCTCAGTCCCACAACCCTGATATCTTGACTCAAGCCAAATATGAGTCAGATGCTAAAGTGACTGAGCCACCCAGGTGCCCCTATTTTGTGACTTTGAGAATTTGGGAAAGTTTTTTTTAACTTCTCTGTTTTTTTTTTTTTATTTTATTTATTTATTCATGAGAGACACATAGAGAGAGGCAGAGACTTAAGCAGAGGGAGAAGCAGGCTACCTTCAGAGAGTCTTACACAGAGATCTATCCCAGGACCCTGGGATCACAACCTAAGCTAAAGGCAGATGCTCAACCACTGAGCCACCCAGGCGTCCCTAACCTCTTTGTTTCTAAATCTCTCATTCATCTGTTGACTGATCTCAAAAGACACAGGAATACATTTTGGCCTATTACTTCTAGAGCTAATTTATTTGAATATGTGAGGAAATATGCTATACAGTATTGTTTCACATGTCATAAAAATGGTAGCATTTTATATACCTAGGTCTGAACTTGTTCTTTTTTTTTTTTTGGCTTCTTATTTTTGCATTTAACAATATATCTCAGAGATCATTTCTATTAATACTTGAAGAGTTTCTTCATTTATTATAAGATATTTAATACATAAAAAGAAAAACAATATGACATATATAAAATACAAAGCTTAATAAAATGAACACCTAAAATCTATCACAGAACTTAAGAAGTTGAATATTATCAGTAATTGAAATCCTCTGAGTCTCCCTCTCTGATTTCATATCTCATGACGCAAATCCCTCTCCTCCAGAGTGGAACCAAAGAATCTCCTGAATTTTATGTTTATATTTGCTGGCTTTTTTTGCATAGATATGTATGTATCATCCTTAAAACTACATTGATGCTTTAGACCTTTATACGAGTGAGATTATAACATAGTCTGTGACTTCCTTCTTTTACAAACCATCATATTACTGAGGTTCATTAAAGTTTATGAATGTGATGTTATTTCATTACTTGGCCTATTGCACAATATTCTGTTGAAAAATACAATCTGTTTATCCATTCTCCTGGCTGATATATATTTGTCTTGTTTCCAGTGTTTTGCTACTGGAGCACTGCATCAGTTTTCACTCACATGTATGCCTCTTACTGTCCATATGACAGACTTTCTTTGGGCTACATTCCAAGAGGGGACGTGATGGGATTTTTAGGACATGCACAACTTCAACTTTACTAAATAATGCCTGTTTTCCAAAGGTGTTATAAAACTTTATACATCCTCTGGTAGTAGACAGAAATTCTCATTTCTAGTCTATGTTCTCTATACAACTTGATGACCTTCTGATTTTTGCCATTCTGGTTTTCATTAAATGAGATCTCAGTGCAGTTTAGTATGGATTTCCTGAATATTAAATATGTCTCACATATTTTCTTGGCCTATGTCCTCATCTATAAAAGGCTTATGTCCTCATCTATAAAAGGTCTGTTGCTGTCTTTTGCTCATTTTCATTTCATTTCACTTCTTTTCCTTTGTTCATTGTTTTTTTTTTCTATTTTTTAAAGAAAATAGTATTTTAAAATTACATAAATGTATACACACACATTGTGGGTATTATTTCCTCTTCAGTTATCTGAGCCTTATCTTTCTTATCCTAGATTGTGGTTTATATTTTCAGTTTTTCAAGGTATCTTTTGACATTTAAGAAACTTTGGTTTTGAAATTAGCCCATTTTCTTTTAAGATTTGTGCTTTTTATGTCTCATTTAAAATTTATAAGATTTTCTTTTTCTTTTTTCTTTTTTTTGTTTTAAGATTTTTAAATTTATTTATTCGTGGGAGACACAGAGAGAGTTAGAGACACCGGCAGAGGGAGAAGTAGGCTCCATGCAGGGAGCCTGATTGGGACTTGATTCCAGGTCTCCAGGATCATGTCCTGGGCTGAACGTGGCGCTAAACCACAGAGCCACACGGGCTGCTCTATAAGATTTTCCTTTGTAAAACTATTTTTTTGATTCTACGTGGGATTATTATATTTTAGGTGAGGGATCATTCTAAATGTTTTTTTCAGTATCTTACTTCTATTACATATCATGCTTCCAAACATGCATAGATAAGTTTCTAGACTCTTGATTCTGTTCCTTTAGTCTATAGTGGTCTATATTTCCTCCATAAAAATTCATATAGGTTTCATCTATCAATATTAATTGAGAAGTAGGTTTTTAAATTCCATGAAAAATTTTGTTGGAATTTTGAAAGAATTGTATTGACTTAATATTTTAATTTGGGAAAGAGAATACAATTACAATAGAGGTGACATCTTATTCCTTATCATGGTTTAAATTAAAAAAAATTTATCACAGTAAGGAGTAAGTTAACTTCAAGATCTTCAATTAAATGTTTGTTAGATAGAATGATAATATACTTAGTATTCTTTTCTTATTTCTGATTTTAGAGGGAATGCTTCTAATATTTTTGTTAAATATACTTTTACTATAGATTTTGATACATGTATTTTATCAGGTAAAGATAGTTCTGTTTTATTCTTAGGTGTTTATATTTTTTTTCAAGATTTGGTATTTTGTTTTATGGAACTTTTTTTTGCATCATTAAGATAATTGATTTTGTTTTTCTTCTTTGATATGAGGATTTCTTATGTAACTCCCCTCCCTTGCATTCACTCAATGTAGTCATGATATATTATATTTTTAATCCTATAGTATATTTGCTTTGCCAATACTTTGGTTAAAAAAAAAGTCAGAGAAAAGATGTATCTTTTATAATCAATGAGAAAAAAAATCACTAGAAAAATGGATTAGGTGCATGAATGAATCATTCCTATCAGAGTAATCAAAAGCAGCTAATAAACATGAAAGACAGTTTCATTTCACTAATAATCAAGAAAATGTAAATTGAAGCAATACTAAAGGACAAGATTTTGTATATCAATATGTCAAAAGTAAAAAGAAAAAGAATTCTCAATGTTTGTAAGCAAAGGAAATGCTTTCACTTTTTAAAAAAATTGATACATATGTATCTGCCTCTCATGGATATTCCACTTTCCATCTTTTTAACTATGAAAGGTTTTTAAATGTGAAAAAAGAAAAGACAAGGAAAGGACATTTGGACACAGAGTGGTGCATAGGGAAGATAATGCAAACACATAGGGAAAAGACAGCCACCTATAAGCCAAGAAGAGAGGCTTAAAACAGATCCTTCCCTCGTGGCTCTCAAATGGAGAGCCCTGACCTCTTGACCTCAGACTTCTAGCCTCCAGAACCATGAAATGATAAATTGTAGTTGTTTAAATAATAATAATAATAAAAAGTCAGAGATACTTGTAAGCAAGTAACTTTAATCCATTTAAGGTCACATAATGATTTTTTTTCCAGACCAAAAATCTAATACTATTGATGATAGTTTTGATAGAACCAAACATGTATTTTTAATTTTTTGTTAGCTTGGGTCTGTATCATGGTACTATGATTACATACTGCATGTAAGAGTCCTATCATTATTTCATTATCTAGTTGTATTAATTTAGACAATAATTGTGGGTGGTTATGTTATCGGAAGTAGCATGGATTTAAAAAACAGTGCCACATTTTTGTCCTCAGGGTTAGATACACCTAGGTTTAAATGAATTATTGACAAATGTTTTGGAGAAGTTACTTAGCCTCTTTATATAAAATTTATTCTTTTATTAAATGGACTTAGTGATACATTTATGATAAAAATATTTTGAGGATAAAATGATATATTTGTGTTTAATAAAAGTATTAACCTTTTGTCTCTCCTAACTCTATCTCCAAGAGCAATGACTGAGATAAATAACTTTAAAATCTTGGCAGCAAATACGAATTGCATATGCAAATACTCAATTAATACAAACCAGCCCTACTGAGACATATCTCAATTGAAAGTAGTTTGACTTAAATTAGTGTGAAATTAAAGAGCTTCTAAATTAGAAATTTAAAAAGCAAACTCTTCACTCATCTCTTATATCAGAATTAATCCTTTTGAAAGTTCACACAGGTCAAGTTTAATCAGTGGCCATCTGGGATGTTTACAACAGAAAGCAACCTTGTGATTTTTATGATAATGGAATTGCACCAGTAGGGGATCCCAGTCCAGGGTTAGTATTCCAACTGTGACTTTCTCCTTTGTGTTCCCATGGCGCATGTGTATAACCATAATCATGGCATTTAAATTGTATTATAATTATTTGATTATACCCCTATTTCCTTTCTCAAACATGAACTTCTTTGGTTAGGCCTATGTCTTGTCTTTGTTTCTTTGGTCTTTTGTACAGTTCTCAAAACTTACTAAGCAGTAATAGTAATAATAATACCAATAGCTGGTACATTTATAACATAATCTCTGTTAGGCATTATTCTCAAAACTTTGCATTATTAATTCACTGAATGGTAACAACAACTCTATGAGGTAGGAGTTATTAGTATCCTACTTTGCAGATGAATAGCAAATGACTAAGTGAAAGATCAGTGTTCTTGTTATTTATCGTACCTTCCTTAAGTGCTAGTGTATAGATCCCCAGCTTCTCAGAAAAGAGAGATGGTATCTATGTGACTCTCTTTGCCTGGGTGTTTAATAACTGTCTATAGAAAATAACTACAACACTTTTGAATTTTCTGTGTGCTTTGCCGCCAAACATGGCTGTTTATGCTGTTTTCCACTCTTTAAGAACTGTCTTAATTAATATGCAAGAGGAATCTATGGGTCCTTAAAGATCTAATGGGAGCTGGAGCCAGTTCCTTCAGATATTTTTACTATCTACTGTCTATCTACTTGGCTCATCTTAGCTCCCTGACCCCCTAACTCTCAGGGGCACTACAATGCAACACAACCCTACCCAACTCCACTTTTGTAGCTTAACATCCTTTGTTCATATTAATCAGTGTGCCTTCAACTTTGTCAACCTCTATTTAATCTTTGGCTTCATGGAAATTCTGGTAGAACAACTCTTACCAGAATTACTCTATTATCATCCTCTTTTTTTAAAGATTTTATTTGTTTATTCATGAGAGACACACAGAGAGAGAGAGAGAGAGGCACAGACACAGGCAGAGAAAAAGCAGGCTCCATTCCATGCAGGATGCCTCACGTGGACCCCATCCTGGGTCTCCAGGACCACACTCTGGGCCGAAGGCGGTGCTAAACTGCTGAGCTACCCACTGTCCTCTATTATCATCCTTGATGTCCTTCCCAGAATAGACTCATATTCAGGACTCAGCTCACATGGGAAGGGGATAAAATAATACCCCTGAGAACAATCAGCACCTGGGGCTACACTGTCACCGTCCCATGATGGAGAGATTTGGTGGCAGCTGCTGACATAGCAGCTTCATGCAGGTCCCGACTTCCACACCTTGTTGTTGTTTTTTTGGTTTGTTTTGTTTGTTTTGTTTTGTGCATGCACAAAGAGTTAAAACAGATCTTATGACTTCTAGCTTTGTGCTCCTAAATAATTAGCTCTGGGCCTTTTCCCTGTTACTCCTTCATTGTAGCCATTCATACTGCTGAAGAATTTTTTTCTACACAGAAGACTGTCCTATTTTCTGCCTAAAATTTATCTGAGTCTGAATATACAAAAAAGCCAGGGCCAGACCAAATTTATTAGTAGAACTCTGACCCACAACCTCTGAAGCACTCAGCCTGGAACATTCAGAATTTAATGACCATCACATTCCCCTCTTTTTACCACTGTTCCCAACTCAGGACTAACCAGAGAAAGATAAATATGTTCTCCAAATGAATCATATGAAATGTACTTCTAGTTAGCCTGACTCTAATTTCCCCATGCCAACAATGTCTAGCAGACCACAAGCATACCTAATGATGGCCTCCCTTCTTTGCACTGTGAAGCTTTCCCACTCCTCTGTCTGCCTTTGAGTCTCTGCCAAATGCAAGTGATGGTGGCTAACTCCCTTGTTATAGAAAGCTCTGAATAGCCTCTGTTTGTACTCTTGTAGATAGATTTCATTTATTTCCACATCTGCATAAGTAATCACTATGTTCCATGTCTATAAATAAATTGGGGAGTTATTATATTTGTTTCTAGCCTAGAAAAAGTCGTGGAAAACTGGAAGTATCATTACTTGAAGACTAAATGCTCTTACTTATGGCTCTGAGACAACTAATTGCTAAGCTTACATTGTCCCAAAGTGCGCATTAGCATTATTCATAGACTTTTGAAATGGCCATGGTTGAAATGCCATTATTCCACTGAATTTTGCCTCCTCATTAAAGACTCTCCTCATTAAATGAACTGTCTCCATCTTCCTGATGATGTATGCTCCCAGAATGGAAGAAAATTCCTTACCTCAAGTAGGTAAGAATTTTGTAATGCTCTAAACCAATCCTCACTGACCTAAAAATACTTTTGCCTCTGGCATATCTGAACTCTGGTATACCCTTCCCTGGCCTTACATCTTTAGGAAATCTTTAGAATAAGGTAAGATCCAGTGGTCAAAGGCACAGACTGTGGAAACATGCCACTTATGTATAAGACTCACTGTTGCTATGTACTAGCTCTTTAATATTGGATAAATACTTGGGCAAATTACTTATATTTTCTATATACTCTCATCTTCAGAAAAGGTGATAATAATCCCATCTAAACTTTAAGATTGTTGTGATAATTAAATGAGTAAATTCATGTGAAGATTGGAGAAAACTATTTGCCATAATTAAATTTTTATAAGTGCTGTGGTAATGATCATGATGCTTTTCTTAGCCAGGATCAATTACACCAAATGGAATGAAAATCATGAAGCATCAGAGCAAGTATGCATATACTATTTTGAAATAGCTGGCATCCACCAAATATTGTCTGACTACCGTCATTTAGAACATTTGAGAAAAAAAAGAGGCATATTATCTTTGCCAGTTTGGCCTCAATATTTATTACATGTCACCCCAATTGTTTGTGCCATCTGAGTGTTTTTGGTTTGCAAAATATTTAGGAAATATTCCAGCAGCCGGCTGTATATATTGAAAATCTGTCTCTGTTTTATAGGACATCATCATTACTGAGCGTATTGTCCTACGATGAAGAATTATTTAAGAAGGATTAATTTCTGATGGTAAATACAATTCTTCTGATTTTGACGTAATTGATGTTGACATTGGCAAACATACTCTATTACTTCTTTTTTTCCATGCCACTTTTAAAGACCAATAAGATCAGGTGATCAGTAAAAAAGGCAGTACTTTTTCTTTCTTGTTTGCTTTAGCAGAAAGGTCTGAATTTAATTTGCCTAATTGTTTTTAAACAATGTGATATAATAAGTAGATAAAGAAAGGATAGCCTTATTCAATTCTACACAGAATAGAAATTGCACCTTCCATATCATCTTGCCTAATTTCTTCATGGATAATGTTTTGATTTTGGTTATAATTGTAAGACTTATACTAAATTAACTTTAGGGCATGTTGAAATTGCATTGGGGGAATTCTGCAATATACTGGTTCTTAAGATTTGTAATATTTCCAGAGATAGGTTAATCTGCCAATTTATGGATCATTCTTTATCTGTGTATCATTCTTTTCCCTCTAGCATGGTTTATGTTAACCACAACTGCAAAACTAGTTCTTCCCTTAGGTTTTAACAAAACTTTATCAGGGGGTGGGGCATATTTTTTCTGCCCATATTTCTTTTTGTTCCACCTATTCTCCTGGTCAAATTCACTCACTTTCACTTAGATGAAGTGACTTATGTAAAAATTTAATTATGGCAAATAGTTTTCTCCAATCTTCATATGAATTTACTGATTTAATTCTCACAACAACCTTACAGTTTAGATGGGATATATATATATATATATATATATATATATATATATATATATATATATATCCAGCCATCAAAAAATGAAATATTGCCATTTACAATGATGTGGATGGAATTAGAGGATATTATGCTAAACAAAATAAGTCAGAGGAAGACAATTATCATATGATCTCACTCATATATGAAATTTAAGAAACAGAAGAGACGATCATAGGGGAAGAGAGGAAATAATAAAGCAAGACAAAATCAAGGAGGAAAACAAACCATAAGAGAGAGTCATAATCATAGAAAACAAACTGAGGGGCACTGGAGGGGAGGGGGTTAGGGGAATGGGTAACTGGGTGATGGACATTAAGGAAGACCTATGATATAATGAACACTGAGTGTTATATAATATTGATGAATCACTGATCTCTACCTCTGAAACTAATAATACATTATGTGTCAATGAATTTAAATTAAAAAAAAAAAAAGTAAATGAGTGGTTCAGTCAGTTAAGCACCTGCCTTCAGCCCAGGTCATAATCCCAGGGTCCTGGAATTGAGTCTTGCAACAGGCTCTTTGTACAGTGGGGAGTCTACTTCTCCTTCTCCCTCTGCCCCTCGCCCACCACTTGTTTTTTTTTTTGTTTTTCTCTCTCTCTCTCTTTCTCAAATAAATAAATAAATAATTTAAAAATAAATAAGTAAAGAAATGTGAAAAAAAAGTGATTCCAAAAGTTGGGAAAAAAAGATAAAGATATTATTGAGGATGATCAAATATGGGGGGTAGGTAATCCTGCCTAGACCAATTTAGCAGGATTCTTGCTAAAAATGAGAAGTATAAAAAGTGGGACATGGAAGTGCAAAAAGGAAGGCCTACTTGGGAAGAGAATTAAGAGCCTGATGAAAGTTTGATCAAGGAAAAACTCTGAAAGAACATACTTAAAATGCCACATTACATATAATCTCATACTGAATATATATGCTATAAATGCCAGACTATATGGGATCCTCAGCACTCTATTAAATTACCTGATGCTTTTGCTCTTGCTTGTCCATTTACTACTTCTCTTTGTGGTTCACTTACTACACCTATTAGACATAGCTGACCCATTTTCTTCTCAAAGGCTTCTCCCTCCAAATAGACATAGTTTTATTCAGTGGAACAACCAATCACAACACTTGCAGAATAAAATGATAGCAAATTTATAATAAATGTTTTAATAAAGTAAAAGTGATAGTAATCTTATAATGATGATAATTATGTAAATACTAAACCATTCAACTATGACAACTACCATAATGACTCCAGCTACTACCATTTATTGAACAGATACCATATTTTAAATGCTTTGCAAGCATTATCTTATTTAATATTTAAAGCAGCTTTGTAAGAGATGTATTATACCCATTATAAGATGAGGAAACTGAAGCACCTTTCTTAAGAATAAGTAACTTGTTCTTGACCAGGAGTTGGCAAATGATGACCCACAGACCCAATATACCATATAACCTAGTTTTATGTGGTCAGTGAATTTAAAGGATAGTAAATACACACACACACACACACACACACATACACGTGTGCACAAAGGATTTGTATCAGAGACCATATGTGGTTCAAAAAGCCTAAAATATTTACTTTCTGGTCTGTGGCAGTAAAAGTTTGCTGACCCTACCTTAGACCACAAAGCTTATAAGAAATTGCCCTGGGCTTTCACAGGCCATTTTGACTACAAGACGAAAGTCCTTGATCATTAACCCAAACTTTCTTACCTCTTCTCTTATTACATTGACATTATGTGTATATTTTATCTTGTTTTTTTCTTTTTACTATCTCTAGAGTAAGTTTCTAGAATCTAGAAGCCAAAAAATTTGTTAAATTAAACTCTGGTTGAACATTCAGTGATTTCACATCACAATGTCTTTCCTGCTCATCTAGTGACTTTTCATTCCACTTTTGAAACTTGGGTTATTATTATTCCTCATGATTGGCATACCATGTTTTAATATCTGCATATTGCTTTCTAAAAAACCTGCACAATCCACTATTTTTAAAAATTCAACACTGAAAGGAAAAACTCCTTTCTTCTCTTCTCTCAGTTCCTGACTTGTGGAAGAATTTTCCACAACAAGCAATTTTCTAACACCAGCTAAGTGTCCTACAATCTAATTCAACTCTGATACTACCCAACTGGAGAGAAGATCGGATCCAAGAGGCTAAAGGTTCAGTCCCACAAGACCATCCCATTTCAGACATTGATCATAAGTCTACATTTTCTTTTGGACTTTTGATTGATTGGCTATAAATCCAAGGTTCCCTTGACCTCCTCTTTGGCTTCCATAATTTGCTAGAGTGGCTCACAAAAAGATTACTTACTAGAATACTGATTTATTATAAAGGCTACAACTCAGAAACAGCCAGAAGGAAGAGTTGCATAATGCAAGATTTGGAGGATGGGATGTGGAGTCCCATGCTCTCTCTGGGTGTGCCACCCTCCCAGCACCTCCACATGTTGATCAATCAGGAAGCTCCCCAAACGTTGTGCTTTAGGGATTTTTATAAAGATTTATTATATAGGCATAATTGATTAAATCATTGATTATTGGTGATTAAGTCAACCTCCAGCCCCCTGAAAGCTGAAGCTGAAAGTTCTAAAGTTCTAATTACATCTTTGGTCCCTGCAACAATCCCCCATCCTGCAACAGTATAGGAGCTTTCTAGAAATCATTTCATTAACATAAACTCAAGTGTGGTTGAAAGAAGGCTTATAATGAATAACAAATGACTCTTTTATCGATTTTATTATTTAGGAAATTACAAGTGTTTTATGAGTTCTGTGCCAGGAAGGGGACAAAGACCAAATATATACTTCTCTTTTCAAGATTTATTTGAGAAAGAGAGAACAGAGTGAGTGAGAGAGATCATGAGTGAGGGGGAAGAGCAGTAGGAGAAGGAGAAGTGGAATCCCCCCTGAGCAGGGAGCCCACTTGGGGCTCAATTCCAGGACCCTGGGATCATAACCTAAGCAGAAAGTGGATGCTTAACCAGCTGAGCCACCCAGGCACTCCTTATTATAAATTATAGCATCATAAACACAATCAGAGATTACTTTGAAGGAGAAGAGTCTTTCTTACATTTTGAAATAATTTTAGTGCTCATCTAGTCTGCATGTAAGGCTGTCGCTGTATTTTTGCATCTCTGCTGGGATTTGCTTTACTTGATTGTTTAATGTAAATGTAATTAGGGTTCCCTGAATTTGTCCCACCGCACATTGATATCTATTTTTCTCAAAGTCTTGATTGCCTATTAGCCTGATGTATAAATACTTTCTCTGTGAAATATGCTGCCATTTGCAATGAGTTACAGATCACTTAGATGACATACCTGGTGTTATATATGAGAAGGCAATCATTTGCATTCTAGAACATTAATGCCCATTTATATTGAGACTAGCCCTCTTTCACCCTCTTTTTTAATGAGTATTTAAAGTAATTAAATTCTGTGAAGTTATTATTCTAAGTTAATGAGTTACATATAGCATTTCTTATGGGTTTGCCAAGTAGCAAAAGGTAGCAGGATCCCATAACATCAGTCATTAGGGAATAATGTCCACTGTGAGCTGGATACCTTACCTATATCAAGCACAGTGCTCACATCTACTTGATATTTTAGCTTGCTCCTGTCATTAAAGAGTGTGCCATTCTCCGAGCCTGCCATGGAATTATTATCTCATATTCTTCTTATCTGCTTGGAATTTTCCATTAAGAGATAATTGTGATAACAGAATAAGAATAAAGAAAGCAAACAAAAACAACAGTGCTTTCTGGGAAAAGACCATCGTCAAATGGGTGGTGAAGGGAAAAACATAGAACATTAAAGAAAATTACATGATATCATTTCCTCCTTCACCTCACCCCCAAATAATTTTTGCACTGGTTGTCTGCCTTTGTACACTCCAGTCACAAAGATCTTTGGCTTCTAGTTTCTATATATGTGCTTTAAGAAGGGTAGTAGGATAGTCTTTTTGATGATTGATTGGGTGTTAAACACTAACGGTTTCCTTTATAGTTTTGTTATTTATATAAATAATAAATTTCTAAACCTAGAAACACAATAGAGATTGTTTCATCTTCTCTCACTCTCTCCCCATCCCTCCCCTCTTCTTCCCTGCATTATCTTTCTCCCTCTTTCCCTTCTCACTTCTCACTTAAAACATAAGACCTCCCATTTTAATCATGAGGTTAATCATGATTATCATGGATTTTGTAAAAGTTATTTGGTCTTATGTTAGTCATCATTCACTGTATAATTTTCAAATACTAGGCCAGTTGTGAGCCAAGATTACATAAAATGTTATTAGGTTTGCATTCTGCATTAACAAATCCTTAAGCAACCACCTACCTATTGCCAAAACAGATTCAAAGGAAGATATGTAAAGGTATTAATTCATTTTGTTTATTACTACAGAACAATGTTCTCAATCCTTATATTAGACCCCTCAAGAAGATTTATCCCTCCAATAGCACCCCTATTTTTTTGCCACAGATATATTGAATGTCTGTTTATGTACCAAATATATAATTGTACTTCTTTTTTAAATTTTTATTTATTTATGATAGTCACAGAGAAAGAGAGAGAGAGAGAGGCAGAGACACAGGCAGAAGGAGAAGCAGGCTCCATGCACTGGGAGCCCGATGTGGGATTCGATCCCGGGTCTCCAGGATCGCGCCCTGGGCCAAAGGCAGGCGCCAAACCGCTGCGCCACCCAGGGATCCCAATTGTACTTTATACATAAAACAAATATGAATTTTTTTACCCTAAAGAACAAAGTTTTGCTTCCTGGAGGTGATATTATTCCCCCCTGAGAATGTATGGCCACAAAATGGTTTTCTGATTATCTACACTAGACCATAAAGTCCTAAAATAAAATCAGGCAGAGTGGCCTGCTTGACGTCTTTGCCAAAGGCTGCCCAGTAAATATTTCCTCCCAGATTAATTTTTCTCAAATTCAAAAGGTGATATATTTCCCAGGATAGTCAGAATCTTGGTGTTTTATCAACTTACACAATGCAGACAAATGCATACATATACACTGAGCTCTCTGCAACCTCCAACACACACACAAACACACAAATAGACTTTTTAATCCTTATAAAGGATGATACCTCACACCCCAAAGATGGATAAACAAAACAAAACAAAAAACTGAGTAATCACTACTATTTTGGGAATGTGTTCCACTCATGAAACATACTAGGGCCAAACAAGAAAAAAAATTATAAAACTTTTAGAATAAGAACTCTACAACTGGGAGCACGTGGGTGGCTCAGTGGTTGAGCATCTGCCTTTGGCTCAGGTTATGATCCTCTGGTCCTGGGATCAGTCCTGTCTCTGGCTCCCCGAGGGAGCCTGCTTCTCTCTCTGCCTATGTCTCTGCCTTTCTCTGTGTCTCTCATGAATAAGTAAATAAAATCTTAAAAAAAAAGAACTCTACAATTAAAAAATAAAAAGAAATCTAATTAGAACAGTGAATATATCTCTTAATTTCTTTTCTTCATGTTTCCATTGAATTTTTTACTACTGAATTTTGACAGTTCTTTATACATTCTAGATACTAATTATTTGTCAGATACACAGTTGCAAATTTTTTCTTCCACTTACTATGTTTTCATTGTTTTAACAGGGTCATACACAGAACAGAAAGTTTTAACTTTCATAAAGGCCAATTTATCAGTTTTCTTTTTATGAATGTGCTTTTGGTGTCAGTTATAAGGAGTCTTTTCCTAATCCTGGAAATTCTATTTTTTTCTAAAACTTCTAGAATTTGCATTTTACAATCAAGTTCATGATCCATTTTGAAACTTAGATCAATTTTTATGTAAGCTGTGAGATTTACGTTGAAGGTCTTTTTCTTTTTCTTTTTTTTCCCCTTTGTTCCTATAAATGTTTAATTATTCCAGCATCAATTGTTGACAAAATTATTTTTCTTCCATTGAATTTCTAGCCAAAAAAGCACTTGGGCTTATTTGTGTGGGTCTCTTTATGGGTTCTCTATTCTATTCCATTGATGTATGTATCTATCTCTCCCCCTATTGCAGTTTATGTACACTTAAGTATAAATTTTAGAATGATTTTGTTTATTTATGCAAAAAATGTTTGCTTGGCATGTTACGAGATTTTTAAGTGTATTTAAACATGGCTATTCACCAGGGGAGGATTGGTATCTTTACAATGTTAGGTCCCTCAATCCATGAACAAAGTATGTCTCTCCATTTATATAGATTTTTAAATTCTTTCATCAGCATTTTATAGTTTTCAGTATACAAACCCTACAAATATTTTGATAGATTTACACCAAGGTGTTTCCTTCTTGCATGATTGTAATTTTCCATTTTGGGGGTTCTACTGAGATATAATTGACATATAGCACTGTATAAGTTTAAGGTGCATGGCATAATGATGACATACATATAGTGAGAAATAATTACCATACAAGTTTAGTTAATGCCCATCACCTCATATAGATACCAAAAAAAAAAAAAAATGTGTTTTTTCTGGTGATGAGCACTTTTAGGATTTACACTCTTTGCAACTTTCAGTTATACCATACAGCAGTGTTCATCATAGTCATGATGCTGTACATTATATCTCTAATATTTACTTATAACTAGAAGTTTGTACCTTTTGACTACCTGCATTCAATTTCCCAGCTCCCAGCCTCCACCTCTGGTAACCACAAATCTAATCTCTTTTTCCGTGTTTGCTTTTTAAAAAATTCCACCTATAAGTGGGATCATATAATATTTGTCTTCCTCTGTCTACCTATTTCACTTAGCATAATACCCTCAAGTCCATCTATGTTGACATAAATGGCAGAATTTCCTTCCTTTTTTATGACTGAACAGTATTCCTTAAGTAATGCTGAAATTAACATCGGAGTGCAGATGTCTCTTAAACATAGTAATCTTGTTTCTTTCAGATATATTCTCAGAAAAGGAATTTATGAGTCATAGATAAAAGCTTCCCCACAGCAAAAGAAACAACAATACGGAAAACGCAACCTATGGAATGGGAGAAAGTCATTGCAAATCATGTATCTGATAAGAGATTAACACGTAAGTATATAAAGAATTTATATAACTTGATAGCATGATAAAAGCAAAACAAAACAACTCAAATAACCTAATTTAAAAATAGGCAAAGGACTTGAATAGTCACCTTTTTCCTGAAAGAGATATTCAAATGTCCAATAGGTACATGAAAAGATGCTCAATATCACTCATCATCAGGGATATGCAAATCAAAACCGCAATGGCATATCACCTCACACCTGCTAAAATGTGTATTATCAAAAAGGTAAGAGATAATAAATGCTGTTGAAGATGTGGAGAAAAGGGAAACCTTGTGCATTGTTGGTAGGAAATTAGTGTGACTACTACAGAAAAGAGTATGGCAGTTTCTCAAAAATTAAAAAATAAAACTGCCCTATGATTCAAACTAACAGAGAATAAAGGGCACCTTGTTACCATCATGGAAGGGTTGAAGTCTAGGGTGCGCACGTGATCTTCACTGTCACCATATTTTTGGAGTGCCTCCTTAGTGACTGGTAGAAAGAAAACCCTGACTTCTTGCTTGGCCTTCTCTGAAACTACCCTAGCAGAAATATCAGGGTGCTTTGTTGCAACTGCATGAGGAGAAAGTCTAGGTTCCCCACTCAGTCTTAGCTGGTGTGAGGCACAGTTTTTTCTGTAGTGTTTGACTGGAGTAGAGCGATTATAATCTAAAAGTTTTCTGTTTTGCTAGGTTGTCTTTTTCCTGGTCTTTTGGCTAGAGATAACAGGCTTCGTTGGGGTAAGATTTGTGTATGTGCATGTGTGTGTGTGTGTGTTTTGCACTTGTTGTCATTTCCAGTTTGCCAGCTTTTTCAGCTTATAAGTCTGAGATATATGGAACAAGAAAAAAAATCAGGGAATTCAACACCATACCATTCCTTGGTTTCCAAAATCACTTCATCTCTTCACCTTTCAGAATATTCTTGTTTTTTAAATACATAATTCCTAGGATTTTTAGTTATCTTTAGTGGAGGAATAAGAAGTATACCCATTCCATCTATGTCCTGTATTTTTATTAGTTAAGATTATCAGATATATAGGCAAAGCCAAATGAGGCTATTCATTCTAGGCCTTGCCTCCAAAGTAAGAAGCAAGCACATAATACATGGACACATGTATGTGATATGCCATTGTGGTTTTGATTTGCATATCCCTGATGATGAGTGATATTGAGCATCTTTTCATGTACCTATTGGACATTTGAATATCTTTTTCAAAATCTTAAAAAAAAATAAAAAATAAAAAAATAATGGGATCCCTGGGTGGCGCAGCGGTTTGGCGCCTGCCTTTGGCCCAGGGCGCGATCCTGGAGACCTGGGATCGAATCCCACATCGGGCTCCCGGTGCATGGAGCCTGCTTCTCCCTCTGCCTGTGTCTCTGCCTCTCTGTCTCTCTCTGTGTGACTATCATGAATAAATAAATAAAATCTTAAAAAAAAAATAAAAAATGAATATCTTTTTCAGGAAAAAAGTGACTATTCAAGTCGTTTGCCTATTTTTAAATTAGGTTATTTGAGTTGTTTTGTTTTGCTTTTATCATGCTATCAAGTTATATAAATGTATTTATGTCATGGACACATATAAGGACACATATAAAGACATATAGTCAGCTGCCAAGAAGAATAAGGGGAAATAAACAAAAAGGAAACAAATGCCAAAAAAATCACTCTCCAATATTTTGACCAAAACCACATTCTCATCCTTTACCCAGACTTATCTGTAGGGGTGAGGGATAAGGGAAGGAAATATTGGGCTCCCCTTGGAAGCAGGGAAGTATAATTGTAGACTCTATTGGTCTCTCAGTGGTGTGAGTTTTCCCATCCAGGAAGAACATTGGTAAAGGATAAAAAAAAAGTTCTGTTAAATCTTCGTGCCTACTTTCAGTTGCTCTGTGAACCCAGGGAAAGAGGGAAAGGATATAGACCCTCAGATCCTTCAAGGTCTTTCATGAAGATCTTTTTCTTTTGTACCCAAATCTATCTATCTATCTATCTATCTATCTATCTATCTATCTATCTATCCGGATAGGTTATTAAGTGTACCTCAAAGCCATAGTCTACTCCATAGAGAAATCCAAATTATGACAGTTCTGACATCCACTGGTCAGGTGCACCTGATGAGAATGAAGATCTTGATTATAATGTGCTGAAAGTAAACAATGCCTCCAATTTTCCTGCACCCTATAAAGTTCTGACATGTCAGCTCCCCCATCAGCAAATCCACTCAGTTTCTGCAGATTCATTAAATCTAAAACAAAATTAATTACTTTCTTTTCTCCCCTAAGGTAAATTTAGGAACACAGTATCGACAAAGCACGCCATCTCCTTCATCATTTTCTAATTAGACTTAGTCCCACTTAAAGGGTTCTCACTTGAATCACAGAGAGACGTGAATTGCTCTCCAGGGATACCTTCTTCAGCAACTGATGTATATCTTTAAGAAGCACTCCAGTTTTCTAAAACTCCAGAATAATAATAGGAAACATTTCAAAATCCAGCTCTTAAACACCATTTCCCTTGCCAACTTTATGCTCCCAACATCCAATCCCTTGCAATCTAGAGATACACAATATGAGTGTAATATGAACCGGATTAGAACAGATAGTATTATTTGGGACAAAAATGGCAGACAGAGAAAACACAAAGAAAAATAATCTTTTAAAAAACATTTATCGAGGCACCGGGGTGGCTCAGAGCATCTGCCTTTGGCTCAGGTCATGATCCGGGGTCATGGGATCAAGTCCTACATTGGGCTCCACTCAGAGAGCCTGCTTCTCTCTCTACCTATATCTCTACCTTTCTCTATGTGTCTCTCATGAATAAATAAATAAATCTTTAAAAAATAAAAATTTAGGGGATCCCTGGGTGGCGCAGCGGTTTGGCGCCTGCCTTTGGCCCAGGGCGCGATCCTGGAGACCAGGGATCGAATCCCGCGTCGGGCTCCCGGTGCATGGAGCCTGCTTCTCCCTCTGCCTGTGTCTCTGCCTCTCTCTCTCTCTCTCTCTCTCTGTGACTATCATAAATAAAAAAAAATAAAAATAAAAAAAATAAAAAAAAATAAAAATTTAAAAAACTTATCCAATGGTAAATCAATCCATGCTAGGTTAGCTGGAGATTAATACTCGTGAACTTTATAGTCAGTTGGGAGAAGTTTCCTATCAAAAGACTACTTTGACACTATGCTTCCAAAATCCTAAGGAGGGAAAAATTCAATACTTAAAATATCTTTTCTAAGAGAGCATATCAAACATACCTGCTTTTAAACAGTTTATTTATTTGAGAGAGAGAGAAAGAGAGAGCACACACAAGAGTGGAGGGAGAGAGAATTTCAAGCAGACTCCCTGCTAAGTGCAGAGCCTGTAGCAAGGCTCCAACCTAGGACTCTGAGATCATGACCTGAGCTGAAATCAAGAGTCAAGATGGTTAACCAACCACCTTAGCCACCCAGGTACTCCAAACACACTGGCTTTAAAAATATATATATATAATTTAGAAATTAAAATAGCTTCATTGCCTACCCTCTAAATCTTCATGGGCATTATCTCTTTCCTTTCAGTGTGTGTACCAAACATGTAAAACTTCCATTTCCTTTTACATTTTTAATTGATCTCTGTGTTTCTGATAATGATTAAGAATGAGCCTTGACCAGAGAGACAATATCCATCTCTATATATACCTGGTTCTACATGCCAATCCCAAGCAATTCTCCAAGCAAATGTCATGATATTAAATGTCCCACAGTCCTTGTTTTCTGTCCTTAGCTTGATGATTTTGATCCCCAGAAATATCCTAAGGCTTTAAGAGTTCTGTGCTGTCATGTTTCTGCCTGGAAGGCTACTGCTTCTGTTTTCTACTTATGTATTCCTTCTGTCTGAGAATCCTGCTTCTAGGCAGATTGTTGCCCTATTCTTTCAGTTATTCCTGTTAGAAAATTTCTCTCAATGGATAACCAGATAAGAACTGTTGGCACTACTGAAGGTTCTATCCTTGAGGAGCTATTAAGAAATATTGCAGTATGTACCATGTACTTTTTCCCCAAACTGCATCATTTGACAACTTTTAAATTCCTGAGGCCATAAAAGTCCCCCTCTTTCTGTCTCTCATTTCTCTGAGGCCCATTTCCATTTCTTTTTAATGCCTCCTAATTCCTTTCAAACTGTTTCAAATTGATCCCATTCCTTTTCTACCATATGTAGGTATTCACTTTGCTCAATCTAATTGTTTCCTCTCTTTCCCTTTGTATTTATCATAAATCTTGTTTGAGTTTCAGCATCAAAATTCCTTTTCAGGGGCGCCTGGGTGGCTCAGTCAGTTAAGCATCTGCCTTCGGCTCAGGTCATGATCCCAGGGTCTTGGGAGTCTGGGGTCTCTGCTCAGCAAGGAGTCTACATCCTCCTCTCCCTCTGCCTGTCCCTGCCCCCCTCCCCTTGTGCTCTTTCTCTCTTTTTCTCTCTCTCAAATAAATTAATAATCTTAAGAAAAGAATCCATATTCATCCATTTATTTATCTCTGAGTTTCTGATGTTCAAAGCCAAAGGAAAAATTGTAATAACATGCCTATTTGTGAAGCCCTCTTTAATTTTTCATTGCAATTGTTTCTCAGTTTCTTACCCAGACTGTCCACAATTTCTAAAGCCTGAATGTTTCCAAATGTTT
Source organism: Vulpes lagopus (assembly GCF_018345385.1). Classification (NCBI taxonomy): domain Eukaryota; kingdom Metazoa; phylum Chordata; class Mammalia; order Carnivora; family Canidae; genus Vulpes; species Vulpes lagopus. The sequence goes on along the minus strand of NC_054828.1, from coordinate 87,016,796 downwards.
AAAAGTTTCTTTCTTAGTCTTGGATTGCTGCACTTCCATTGTGATCTTTTTCCTAATCAATCCAAGAAGAGAACACATCTCTTACCTATTCCCTTTTTTTTTAAAATTTTTATTTATTTATGATAGTCACAGAGAGAGAGAGAGAGGCAGAGACATAGGCAGAGGGAGAAGCAGGCTCCATCCACCGGGAGCCTGACGTGGGATTCGATCCTGGGTCTCCAGGAAGGCGCCCTGGGCCAAAGGCAGGCGCTAAACTGCTGCGCCACCCAGGGATCCCTTACCTATTCCCGTTAAACCCCAATAAGCAAGATATGAATTTTTTTACCCTAAAGAACAAAGTTTTGCTTCCTGGAGGTGATATTATTCCCCCCTGAGAATGTATGGCCACAAAATGGTTTTCTGATTATCTACACTAGACCATAAAGTCCTAAAATAAAATCAGGCAGAGTGGCCTGCTTGACGTCTTTGCCAAAGGCTGCCCAGTAAATATTTCCTCCCAGATTAATTTTTCTCAAATTCAAAAGGTGATATATTTCCCAGGATAGTCAGAATCTTGGTGTTTTATCAACTTACACAATGCAGACAAATGCATACATATACACTGAGCTCTCTGCAACCTCCAACACACACACAAACACACAAATAGACTTTTTAATCCTTATAAAGGATGATACCTCACACCCCAAAGATGGATAAACAAAACAAAACAAAAAACTGAGTAATCACTACTATTTTGGGAATGTGTTCCACTCATGAAACATACTAGGGCCAAACAAGAAAAAAAATTATAAAACTTTTAGAATAAGAACTCTACAACTGGGAGCACGTGGGTGGCTCAGTGGTTGAGCATCTGCCTTTGGCTCAGGTTATGATCCTCTGGTCCTGGGATCAGTCCTGTCTCTGGCTCCCCGAGGGAGCCTGCTTCTCTCTCTGCCTATGTCTCTGCCTTTCTCTGTGTCTCTCATGAATAAGTAAATAAAATCTTAAAAAAAAAGAACTCTACAATTAAAAAATAAAAAGAAATCTAATTAGAACAGTGAATATATCTCTTAATTTCTTTTCTTCATGTTTCCATTGAATTTTTTACTACTGAATTTTGACAGTTCTTTATACATTCTAGATACTAATTATTTGTCAGATACACAGTTGCAAATTTTTTCTTCCACTTACTATGTTTTCATTGTTTTAACAGGGTCATACACAGAACAGAAAGTTTTAACTTTCATAAAGGCCAATTTATCAGTTTTCTTTTTATGAATGTGCTTTTGGTGTCAGTTATAAGGAGTCTTTTCCTAATCCTGGAAATTCTATTTTTTTCTAAAACTTCTAGAATTTGCATTTTACAATCAAGTTCATGATCCATTTTGAAACTTAGATCAATTTTTATGTAAGCTGTGAGATTTACGTTGAAGGTCTTTTTCTTTTTCTTTTTTTTCCCCTTTGTTCCTATAAATGTTTAATTATTCCAGCATCAATTGTTGACAAAATTATTTTTCTTCCATTGAATTTCTAGCCAAAAAAGCACTTGGGCTTATTTGTGTGGGTCTCTTTATGGGTTCTCTATTCTATTCCATTGATGTATGTATCTATCTCTCCCCCTATTGCAGTTTATGTACACTTAAGTATAAATTTTAGAATGATTTTGTTTATTTATGCAAAAAATGTTTGCTTGGCATGTTACGAGATTTTTAAGTGTATTTAAACATGGCTATTCACCAGGGGAGGATTGGTATCTTTACAATGTTAGGTCCCTCAATCCATGAACAAAGTATGTCTCTCCATTTATATAGATTTTTAAATTCTTTCATCAGCATTTTATAGTTTTCAGTATACAAACCCTACAAATATTTTGATAGATTTACACCAAGGTGTTTCCTTCTTGCATGATTGTAATTTTCCATTTTGGGGGTTCTACTGAGATATAATTGACATATAGCACTGTATAAGTTTAAGGTGCATGGCATAATGATGACATACATATAGTGAGAAATAATTACCATACAAGTTTAGTTAATGCCCATCACCTCATATAGATACCAAAAAAAAAAAAAATGTGTTTTTTCTGGTGATGAGCACTTTTAGGATTTACACTCTTTGCAACTTTCAGTTATACCATACAGCAGTGTTCATCATAGTCATGATGCTGTACATTATATCTCTAATATTTACTTATAACTAGAAGTTTGTACCTTTTGACTACCTGCATTCAATTTCCCAGCTCCCAGCCTCCACCTCTGGTAACCACAAATCTAATCTCTTTTTCCGTGTTTGCTTTTTAAAAAATTCCACCTATAAGTGGGATCATATAATATTTGTCTTCCTCTGTCTACCTATTTCACTTAGCATAATACCCTCAAGTCCATCTATGTTGACATAAATGGCAGAATTTCCTTCCTTTTTTATGACTGAACAGTATTCCTTAAGTAATGCTGAAATTAACATCAGAGTGCAGATGTCTCTTAAACATAGTAATCTTGTTTCTTTCAGATATATTCTCAGAAAAGGAATTTATGAGTCATAGATAAAAGCTTCCCCACAGCAAAAGAAACAACAATACGGAAAACGCAACCTATGGAATGGGAGAAAGTCATTGCAAATCATGTATCTGATAAGAGATTAACACGTAAGTATATAAAGAATTTATATAACTTGATAGCATGATAAAAGCAAAACAAAACAACTCAAATAACCTAATTTAAAAATAGGCAAAGGACTTGAATAGTCACCTTTTTCCTGAAAGAGATATTCAAATGTCCAATAGGTACATGAAAAGATGCTCAATATCACTCATCATCAGGGATATGCAAATCAAAACCGCAATGGCATATCACCTCACACCTGCTAAAATGTGTATTATCAAAAAGGTAAGAGATAATAAATGCTGTTGAAGATGTGGAGAAAAGGGAAACCTTGTGCATTGTTGGTAGGAAATTAGTGTGACTACTACAGAAAAGAGTATGGCAGTTTCTCAAAAATTAAAAAATAAAACTGCCCTATGATTCAAACTAACAGAGAATAAAGGGCACCTTGTTACCATCATGGAAGGGTTGAAGTCTAGGGTGCGCACGTGATCTTCACTGTCACCATATTTTTGGAGTGCCTCCTTAGTGACTGGTAGAAAGAAAACCCTGACTTCTTGCTTGGCCTTCTCTGAAACTACCCTAGCAGAAATATCAGGGTGCTTTGTTGCAACTGCATGAGGAGAAAGTCTAGGTTCCCCACTCAGTCTTAGCTGGTGTGAGGCACAGTTTTTTCTGTAGTGTTTGACTGGAGTAGAGCGATTATAATCTAAAAGTTTTCTGTTTTGCTAGGTTGTCTTTTTCCTGGTCTTTTGGCTAGAGATAACAGGCTTCGTTGGGGTAAGATTTGTGTATGTGCGTGTGTGTGTGTGTGTGTGTGTGTTTTGCACTTGTTGTCATTTCCAGTTTGCCAGCTTTTTCAGCTTATAAGTCTGAGATATATGGAACAAGAAAAAAAATCAGGGAATTCAACACCATACCATTCCTTGGTTTCCAAAATCACTTCATCTCTTCACCTTTCAGAATATTCTTGTTTTTTAAATACATAATTCCTAGGATTTTTAGTTATCTTTAGTGGAGGAATAAGAAGTATACCCATTCCATCTATGTCCTGTATTTTTATTAGTTAAGATTATCAGATATATTGGCAAAGCCAAATGAGGCTATTCATTCTAGGCCTTGCCTCCAAAGTAAGAAGCAAGCACATAATACATGGACACATGTATGTGATATGCCATTGTGGTTTTGATTTGCATATCCCTGATGATGAGTGATATTGAGCATCTTTTCATGTACCTATTGGACATTTGAATATCTTTTTCAGGAAAAAAGTGACTATTCAAGTCGTTTGCCTATTTTTAAATTAGGTTATTTGAGTTGTTTTGTTTTGCTTTTATCATGCTATCAAGTTATATAAATGTATTTATGTCATGGACACATATAAGGACACATATAAAGACATATAGTCAGCTGCCAAGAAGAATAAGGGGAAATAAACAAAAAGGAAACAAATGCCAAAAAAATCACTCTCCAATATTTTGACCAAAACCACATTCTCATCCTTTACCCAGACTTATCTGTAGGGGTGAGGGATAAGGGAAGGAAATATTGGGCTCCCCTTGGAAGCAGGGAAGTATAATTGTAGACTCTATTGGTCTCTCAGTGGTGTGAGTTTTCCCATCCAGGAAGAACATTGGTAAAGGATAAAAAAAAAGTTCTGTTAAATCTTCGTGCCTACTTTCAGTTGCTCTGTGAACCCAGGGAAAGGATATAGACCCTCAGATCCTTCAAGGTCTTTCATGAAGATCTTTTTCTTTTGTACCCAAATCTATCTATCTATCTATCTATCTATCTATCTATCTATCTATCTATCCGGATAGGTTATTAAGTGTACCTCAAAGCCATAGTCTACTCCATAGAGAAATCCAAATTATGACAGTTCTGACATCCACTGGTCAGGTGCACCTGATGAGAATGAAGATCTTGATTATAATGTGCTGAAAGTAAACAATGCCTCCAATTTTCCTGCACCCTATAAAGTTCTGACATGTCAGCTCCCCCATCAGCAAATCCACTCAGTTTCTGCAGATTCATTAAATCTAAAACAAAATTAATTACTTTCTTTTCTCCCCTAAGGTAAATTTAGGAACACAGTATCGACAAAGCACGCCATCTCCTTCATCATTTTCTAATTAGACTTAGTCCCACTTAAAGGGTTCTCACTTGAATCACAGAGAGACGTGAATTGCTCTCCAGGGATACCTTCTTCAGCAACTGATGTATATCTTTAAGAAGCACTCCAGTTTTCTAAAACTCCAGAATAATAATAGGAAACATTTCAAAATCCAGCTCTTAAACACCATTTCCCTTGCCAACTTTATGCTCCCAACATCCAATCCCTTGCAATCTAGAGATACACAATATGAGTGTAATATGAACCGGATTAGAACAGATAGTATTATTTGGGACAAAAATGGCAGACAGAGAAAACACAAAGAAAAATAATCTTTTAAAAAACATTTATCGAGGCACCGGGGTGGCTCAGAGCATCTGCCTTTGGCTCAGGTCATGATCCGGGGTCATGGGATCAAGTCCTACATTGGGCTCCACTCAGAGAGCCTGCTTCTCTCTCTACCTATATCTCTACCTTTCTCTATGTGTCTCTCATGAATAAATAAATAAATCTTTAAAAAATAAAAATTTAGGGGATCCCTGGGTGGCGCAGCGGTTTGGCGCCTGCCTTTGGCCCAGGGCGCGATCCTGGAGACCAGGGATCGAATCCCGCGTCGGGCTCCCGGTGCATGGAGCCTGCTTCTCCCTCTGCCTGTGTCTCTGCCTCTCTCTCTCTCTCTCTCTCTCTGTGACTATCATAAATAAAAAAAAATAAAAATAAAAAAAATAAAAAAAAATAAAAATTTAAAAAACTTATCCAATGGTAAATCAATCCATGCTAGGTTAGCTGGAGATTAATACTCGTGAACTTTATAGTCAGTTGGGAGAAGTTTCCTATCAAAAGACTACTTTGACACTATGCTTCCAAAATCCTAAGGAGGGAAAAATTCAATACTTAAAATATCTTTTCTAAGAGAGCATATCAAACATACCTGCTTTTAAACAGTTTATTTATTTGAGAGAGAGAGAAAGAGAGAGCACACACAAGAGTGGAGGGAGAGAGAATTTCAAGCAGACTCCCTGCTAAGTGCAGAGCCTGTAGCAAGGCTCCAACCTAGGACTCTGAGATCATGACCTGAGCTGAAATCAAGAGTCAAGATGGTTAACCAACCACCTTAGCCACCCAGGTACTCCAAACACACTGGCTTTAAAAATATATATATATATAATTTAGAAATTAAAATAGCTTCATTGCCTACCCTCTAAATCTTCATGGGCATTATCTCTTTCCTTTCAGTGTGTGTACCAAACATGTAAAACTTCCATTTCCTTTTACATTTTTAATTGATCTCTGTGTTTCTGATAATGATTAAGAATGAGCCTTGACCAGAGAGACAATATCCATCTCTATATATACCTGGTTCTACATGCCAATCCCAAGAAATTCTCCAAGCAAATGTCATGATATTAAATGTCCCACAGTCCTTGTTTTCTGTCCTTAGCTTGATGATTTTGATCCCCAGAAATATCCTAAGGCTTTAAGAGTTCTGTGCTGTCATGTTTCTGCCTGGAAGGCTACTGCTTCTGTTTTCTACTTATGTATTCCTTCTGTCTGAGAATCCTGCTTCTAGGCAGATTGTTGCCCTATTCTCTCAGTTATTCCTGTTAGAAAATTTCTCTCAATGGATAACCAGATAAGAACTGTTGGCACTACTGAAGGTTCTATCCTTGAGGAGCTATTAAGAAATATTGCAGTATGTACCATGTACTTTTTCCCCAAACTGCATCATTTGACAACTTTTAAATTCCTGAGGCCATAAAAGTCCCCCTCTTTCTGTCTCTCATTTCTCTGAGGCCCATTTCCATTTCTTTTTAATGCCTCCTAATTCCTTTCAAACTGTTTCAAATTGATCCCATTCCTTTTCTACCATATGTAGGTATTCACTTTGCTCAATCTAATTGTTTCCTCTCTTTCCCTTTGTATTTCTCATAAATCTTGTTTGAGTTTCAGCATCAAAATTCCTTTTCAGGGGCGCCTGGGTGGCTCAGTCAGTTAAGCATCTGCCTTCGGCTCAGGTCATGATCCCAGGGTCTTGGGAGTCTGGGGTCTCTGCTCAGCAAGGAGTCTACATCCTCCTCTCCCTCTGCCTGTCCCTGCCCCCCTCCCCTTGTGCTCTTTCTCTCTTTTTCTCTCTCTCAAATAAATTAATAATCTTAAGAAAAGAATCCATATTCATCCATTTATTTATCTCTGAGTTTCTGATGTTCAAAGCCAAAGGAAAAATTGTAATAACATGCCTATTTGTGAAGCCCTCTTTAATTTTTCATTGCAATTGTTTCTCAGTTTCTTACCCAGACTGTCCACAATTTCTAAAGCCTGAATGTTTCCAAATGTTTAAAAGTTTCTTTCTTAGTCTTGGATTGCTGCACTTCCATTGTGATCTTTTTCCTAATCAATCCAAGAAGAGAACACATCTCTTACCTATTCCCTTTTTTTTTTAAATTTTTATTTATTTATGATAGTCACAGAGAGAGAGAGAGAGGCAGAGACATAGGCAGAGGGAGAAGCAGGCTCCATCCACCGGGAGCCTGACGTGGGATTCGATCCTGGGTCTCCAGGAAGGCGCCCTGGGCCAAAGGCAGGCGCTAAACTGCTGCGCCACCCAGGGATCCCTTACCTATTCCCTTAAACCCCAATAAGAAAGTAGTCTTGTTCCTTTTTATCTTCCTGTTCACAAACTCAATTTAGTTAAAATGATGTTCTAAATTTTCCAAATTCATGACTATTATAAATATGCATACCTTTGCCAATCTTTCAGCCTTATATACAATACAGTATAAAGAGAAAAGGAAAATTCATACCAAGAGCCAACATACCTAACACATGGCACCCTGCCAGACCTGATGGACACATTTCCCAAGGCACTGATCCACAGAAGAGCTATACCCTCAAGTCTTCATACTGCCTGTGAAAATTTGAGGCCCCACAAGCAGTTCGTGGTTTCCTACAAAGTGTCCCAGGTCACTGAAATGAACCTGTATCTTTTCCCATATTGGTTTCTAATATTCTTTCTATAAAATACATATTTTATTAGATCAGGAGTTTAAGAAGGAAGTACCAGAGGCTTTTTACAATCTACACAGGACTTTACTTTCCTGAAAAATTTATAGAATCTGTTTAGATTTTCTATTGCTTATTGAGGGGGTTCTCTAAGACTATATAATCTCTTACTGTCCTAAGATTTGACTCCACAGCCCTAAGGTGGTCTCCTCTTTAGAGAAGCCATATACTTTAGAATGTTGATTCATATTATAGGCCTCTAGTAGGACTAATGCCAAAAATAATAGCAGTCTTAACAACACCTTGCTTCCTTTCTCTTAGGATGGTACCATAATATCAGGCCTTTAGATTGGGTATATATGATAGAAATATAATGCTCATTTCACATATAATTTAAAATGTTCTTATAGTCACTCAAATAAATAAAAAGTAATAGGTGAAATTATATTTTGCACAACCCAATACATCTGATATATATTATAGACAATTAAGTTGATATCTTACATTCCTGGGTTTTCTTTTTCCTTTTTTTCCCCCTAAATTATTATAATTTGGTGAGCATTTTATACTTAAAGGACATGTTAGTTTGAAGTAGCCACACTAAAAGTGCTTAGTAGCTACATGTGACTAGTGGCTACTGTATTGGGCAGCATAGTTCTGGCTGTTGTCACTTACAATAAGAAGAGACAAATCAGAAAGCAACAAGTAAAAGGAAAATCACTCACAAAGCTCAAAGCACAGGTGGACTGAAGCACTACTTAGTCGTCTATGGAAAAGTGGTGTCCAAACACATGGAGGCCTTCTATCCACCTGTGCTATACCACCTTTGTGGGCACACAATGAAAAAGAAATTATAAGTAGAAGTCCATTACTTATGTTTGAACTGGTTCTATCCCAGTTTTGAGAGTACAGTGAAGGTAAATATGGGAAATGAGAGAATGCTTTGATTCCTCCCTACAGGCAAATATTAATGTAGCAGAAAGTGTGGATATACACTCATACTCAGGTTTGAGTTTATTAGCAATTTGCTAACTGGGGAGCCAGAGTAATTTCCTTAGATTTCTTTAGCCTTAGACACACCAAGTATAGAATGAATATGACAATATATAATTGTCGAAGTGTGAGCAAAACAGATCAGTGGCTAGCAAAAAGTAAATACTTAATAAATGATATGTGGACATGAGCCAATATCCTTTATTTTTATTTTAAATGTAAGAAACAAGAATGTAGTGTTGTGTTTATTGAACTCATAAGGCTTTGAATTGTAGACAGGTAACTTGGGTGTTATTTAGTACTTTACCCTCCTTATACACACAAAGAAACTATATAAATATGGGCGACTTATCCATTGAATTCTTAACTATTCCATCTGCAAAGAATTCAATTCTACAGTAATCCTCTGTTAACTGGATTCATTAGAGAATGAATCATTTTGGATTAGACTATTTCTCATAAATCTGGTGACTTGTGATCAAAATAGATTTGAAGAGCTTTTATTTTGTGAAAGTATTACTGCAATGTGTTTTATATGATCATGTCTCATTTAATGTACAAGTCCATTTTATACACTATAGAGCAAATCAGAAAACCAAGAAGCAATTAGACAACTAAAAGACAGTGGAAGTGTCCTTTTGGATAAATAAGGGAAAATCAGTGACGTATTAAAGATGAACAATACGGCTTCTACATCCCTACAATATCAGAGAAGATTCCCATAAGTCCCCTGTGTCGTGAGATTTTTTTTTTTTTATAGGAGAGAAGCTCTATGTAGTATTTGCAGCCAAGCCCACCAGAAGAAAAGAAAAATGAAATCACAACCCTTCCCTTTGGGAAGGGAAGGTCAATGTTTCTGTATGGGGCAGATAAGACTGATTCGGGTAGACCTAAAATAAAATTTCTAGATGCCTCCAAAAATCCATGTATGCTAGATTGTTTGTTTTCAACTCAGTATTACTATTGTCCCTCACTTTCATTTTCTTCTAAATCATGGAGTAGAAGTCTAGCACTACCTACCCTAGAAATCCATTAACCTATGGATCCAGGTTTGAGTTATCCTTGAGAAGAGGGTCATTCCTAAGAGAAGAAGAAGCTTTTATTCCTGTTAAGCAAGTGGGGTAGAGAATATCAGCTGAGATCATGGTGGCCTCAGAAATAAAGAAGAGTTTGATATTATCTATTTATATTCTAGACCCAACATCAGAAATGACCTTAATCTAAGAAATTACAGGCCTTTTTAAAGTTCTAGAAACACAATTTGTCTAGTGAAGGTTTGATACTGGGCAAGATGCCAACAGTCTTAAAGTCAATAAAAGCTATGCCTGAAAAAGGATTTTCTAATACTACAGAACATATATCCTATACTTTTCTGTCTTAAAGAGTTCAAAGAATATCCTCTTCCTAAAGGATGGAATCCTGAGGTAGTAGTTTTACAGCTGTTTAGGGAATTACTTACCTCTGCTATATTCAAATGTGGGATCAAACCTGGTGGAATTGTGTTTTCCCTGTAGCTCCACTGGAATGTATTGTATAAGGAGAGACCAGAATTTGGAACTACACAACTTACTATGGCAGAAGAGGCACAAGAAGCTCAGTTAAAGGCAATTAGAGAAACCTCAACTTGGATAGCCACTTGACCTACAGCAGTAATTTGACCTAAATAGCAGCCAGAGACAAATAGCCTAATATGAAGCAGTGGATATGCTCTAAATGGACACAGTGACAGGGAATCCAGAAGTAGAATTAAAAAAAAAAAAAAAAACCTACACGCAGTGGCCAGCAGGACTGCAATCAAAAGGCTAAAGTTTACAGTAAGGAATCTATCCTTTGGAAGATAGATAATTAGAGCAAAACCAACCTTAGGGAGACTGGAATATAAAGAATTTGTTAATTCATAAGAGTTTGGTTTTATAAGGAGTAAGATGAGGAATTCTATTTTAGAATGTTCTACTGAGAGTGGTCTTACCAATAGGACCGAAGTCCAAATTTTCATAGCTAGCCTACAAAGTTAAGGCCAGACTGATTTAGCCCTAAGGTATCCCCCAAATGAGAGGCTGAGTCTATGATATCTAGGAAGGCAATTTAATTGAGAACAGTTCAAAGGAAAAGGAGCTTAGGACATGTGAAAATATGAAAAGGAGAAAAGCCAATATGAAGGAACATTTTTAGAAAAACAAAGCAATTGGGGCATAATCCCTTCTGAGACTTTTTGAAGAGGATACAATGAGTCTCTCAGAATTATTTCCCCAAATATGGATCAGGAAAAGTATTTTCTACTTTGTATCCATTTCCTATTTTAGAATTCCTTCCCCTACCATGCCCACCGGCTTCAAGATCTCTGCAATATAGGTTTGCATGTTTGCTTAACAGTAACTCTCTGGCCAATTTCTGTATACTAGAAAAGTCAGGGGCAAAAAGGGGGTCCAGAAGATGTGTCAGTAGGAGGTCAACAGAGAGTGGAAACCTATGTGGATGTGCTAGAAATAAGAATAATTTCAAGACTGGGTGGGGGTGGGTGGGAAGTGGGCAATGCTAAAGAACAAAGGATCATCTTGAGAGCAGCTCCATGGCCATGTGTTTATAATTTTAGCAACAGATTAGTCTTGAAAATGTGAGTGAATAATTTAAGTCAATGAAAGGCTTTAATGATACTCCAAAAAGAAGAGTTAAAGTGAAGTACACAAAATAATAAGTTGTATTTCTGGACCATTCCCCACCTACACTCTCATCAAGTATTCCTTCTAAACATGTACAATGTTCAACCACAAAGGTGTCTGTTTTAGGTTTTGTTTCTTCCTCCTGATCACATTTCCAATGATATTTTGGTTCCTTGGACACATTTCAACACGTCTTATAGAAAGGCTGCCCAGACAACTGTCTTGCTGGCTCTCTCTTCCATTGTGTTCTGCTTCTCAAATTATATCTTACATTAAATATTATTAAATGAAACTTAAATTGAACCACACCATAAAACTTGCACCTTAAGCTTACACGTGATAACCATGAATTGCTACCCACATCATCACATGATGTAAAACACAAAAATGCCCCCCAACTTCATCATTTCCATGGCAAAATTCATAAAACACTTCTATTCTACATGCATTATAGAATCTGACTTTGCAACAATCTGGAAAAGGGATTAGAAATGATAGTCTAATTATCCCTCTATATGACTTAGTAAAATAAGACTCAAAGAATTTAAACATTAAATCTTGAGATGTATAGAACTAAGGAATGTTAGAGGAGAGATATAAATTCAGGTATGTTTGTGCAAAAACACCGTTCCCACTACACAAATTGTTCTGAACAATTAAGAATAAATGCAAAAGAGATTTCAGAATTGATAAGAATTGTTTAAATGCTATTTAATTTGGAGGCAACTCCTTACAGATATTTTATTTAATTTCTCTTTGATCATCTTTTATTACTAGGAAGATTTGCATGAAAATAGAATCTTTGCTGCTTGAGGCTTTTGTTTTATTCTAATGACCTGATAAAAATAAAAGCTATAATAGGTACAACATTATCTGATTCACCACATAAGGCAATGCTGTTTAAAAATAGGACAAGAGGAGACAAAATTATCTTTTTTACTTTAAGCTAGACACCTTATTTTACCTTGCCTGGAAATCTAATCTGATAAATTCCTTTTGTGCTCAATATACTGTTTTATTTGTTCTGGAAAACATTGCATCTGTTTCCCAAGTAGTGGGATTTTGGTGGCTGATTATTTCAATTAAATTATTGACATTCAGATTTTGCAGTGAGAAGGAAAGATAAAATCAACAAAAATGATGATAAATAAAAGTATGATTCATTTCAGTTTAGAATAAATCAGTATACAAATAAGACTACTCTTATTTGTCTTTTAGTTCATTACCTTTTGACAAAACACAGCTTTGAAATTTGTGTGCATTTTTTAATATCTTGATGTACTGTTAATTCTATTTTTAATTTTTTTTTCGGAATTTGGTTTGGACATATGCTAAATAGGTGCAGGATTGGATCTGGGCTTTGTATGGCTGGAACTTTTTTAATTTGTGTGTGTGTGGTGGGGGGCAATCTTTTAAGGAAAAAAATATATGTATATGGACACAATATTATGTGCTTAAGTGGCTATTTATGTGAAATGAGTTAAAAAAGAAACAGGACTAATTGTAAAAATGTGACAAACACCTTTTTCACCAAATCCAGAAAAAAATAAAATAATTTAATCTCTATAATAATTTTCCTACATTTTTGGCGGCTTAGTCTATGATCACTTGCCTGTTCATATGATGATTTTACTTTTTTTTTTTTTTTTTTGAGATTGAGAGGACAAGCAAGCATAGGGTGGGGAGAGGAGCAGAGAGAAAAAGAGAATCTTAAGACGCCCCACATCCAATGCAGAGCTTGATGAGAGACTCAATCTCATGAACCTGAGATCATGACCTGAGGCAAAATTAAGAGTTGGGCACTCAACTGACGAGCCACCAGGGTCTATCTTACATTTTTATTGAAGACAACAGAAAGATAAACTAATTTTTCCTCTAACATGATTGATCAAAACCTGATAGCATAAAAATGTTTATTTCAACTTCACAATTGTTAACATAATGTAAATTTTTAGAATTGCTATGTGCGCACTTCAGCAGCACATATACTACTAAAATTACTGTCAAATTGAGAAAAACCTCTATCAAAGTTCTTTTAGGTGTGAACTGTTAGATTTCAAGGCATTCAAAGTTTTCTTGGGCAGTGAGTAAACTTAGGCATTCTTTGAATTGATATACTCATTACCAATTTGTCACTGCTATCCTCATGTCATACACTGGGGAAAAGATGTTCCTGAGGGTGATAGGAGTATTCCTGCAAGTCATTCTTGCATCAAGACAGTAGTGATAACTTAATTATATGTGCAAACCATAAAAATGTGTCCCAATAAACCCATAGTAAACTTCCCCATTAGACACATATCCTAGGTGAACTTCTGTTAAGATCCCAAAATTGCCTACAGCCATCCCATACTGTATCATAGGAGACAGGGTATTAATAGAAAAAGCCAGAGAAGAAAGAGACAGTGGTCTTAGTAAATTATAGTTAAAAGACCTTATTTTTAAGTGACCTTGTAGAACAGATTTTAGGCTCCCCAGCAAGGACCCTGGAAGGAACCCATGCAAGTGAAGGAACTTGAGGCTTAAGCTTCATTAACTTAATGGTAAATCTCTTTCTTTCTTCCTTTCTTCTTGCCTCTGAGAAGTTTGAGGGATAGAAAAATTATGAAGACAAGGTGATATTCTGGTTCAAACTTGAGTCTGGTAAGTTGCTTTAAATATGGCCTTATCCATAAATAGACAAACACTCAAAAATATGAAGAACAAAAATTGTCAGACTAGTTAGTGTTATAAGACTTTTGATAACTGGAACATTGGGCAGTAGTCCCTGCTTGAATTTCCAATATATTGGAAACTAAGCAGAAAAATATTCCCATTCTTAGCCCTCTACTGTGTGTGTGTATGTGTGCACGTATATTCTTGACTGCACCCATGCTAATTCTAACAAGATGGTGTCCTGGAGGAATGAATATGATAGGTTCTCAGATGAAGGAAAAACATTATATTATCCTGAAATAATATAATGTCAAGTAATGTCCACTAGAGACACTTTGGTAGGTAAAGATCAGTAGCCAGCTGATGGGCCACCCCAGGAAGAACTCCTGGAATGGAACATGGAGATGGAGAAGCATAAGTATTCATGAGGTTCCATGAGGCTCATATAAATCAATATGCTCAATTTATAGACTAATTTTTTAAATCATTTTCCTCTTCCAAAAATACAGTTATTGAAAATGTAAACATCACCTCCCTCCATTTTTAAAATAGAGATTGTCTAAGATGTTCACAAATAAGTAGTTCTTTTTGAGTTTGGTTTACTACTAAATACAGGATGACACTGACTTGCTCCTGATGTTCACCCAGGTTGGTGATTTGTGTTCTCTATAAAGTCTCCAGTTGATAAATCCCATTCAACTCTGAGACTGTGGTTTACCTGTCAGCTCAAAGCATGGTATTCTCCTGATACCAGGTTATAGTCACAGAGAAGGAGCAACTTTTATTTTGTCTGAGGTGGAACTGGTTGGCTCTGGGAACAGACTGCCTGGATTTAAATCCTTTCTTCATCCTTTATTTGTTATGTAACTTTGGACCACCTTTCTCACCTTTCTCTGACTTGGTTACATCATCTGTGAAATAAAGATCATGAGCAACAATCAGAAGGTTGGGGTAAGGTTTTTTGAGTCAATCTACATAAAGACCCTAGAACTATGTTCAGCACAAAGTATAAACTCAATCATGTTTCCTATAAAGTCTTGGTTGCTGTCTGTGCTATCTCAATTTACTATTTACTTCATTATGTTTTATTGTGATTTAGTTACAGTTCTAACTTCCTGGAGAAATGCAAGTGAACTGTGATTCAGATCTCTTTGGAGACCCTTAATTATTTTATTTTTACAAAATACTGTTGGTCTTTTCTGCTGCTTTGCCACTGCTGATCATTTCCTCCTTCTATTGATATGGTTCTTTTACTTTATATATCTGTTTGGCTTCATCAAAATTCCCTTTACCTTTGCTCTGCACTTACACCCACAAGAAATATGTGTACATAAAATTTATAGACATAATGTACACTGAAGAGAAGTTATTTAACGTTTTTAAATATTGATAGTAAAATACAAGTCAAATTTCTTGGATAACAGTTAATAGATCTAAGGGAACATTATCAAAGCATTTTGGAGATATTGCTAGTTACTGACATCAATAGTGTGAGCATCCTGCTGTGATTTGTCAAGCTTTCCAATCATCAGATTGGAGAAGTATGTCTAGACTGTATAAAAATATGTTGGGCAAGAGACGCTTAGCCACCAAAGTATGCTGCTTAAAAGTTGTGATCTTTACCAGCAGGTATCAAGTCAACCTGACTAGAGGCATTCTGGGCACATATTTCTCATCTTAAAAAAGTACACAGCTGTGTAGGTGGTGGGAAGAGCAATCTACTCACCCTTCATTCTCCTAATTAACACTTACCAGCATTTCTGTTTTCTGTAAAACATGATTTGTAGCTCAGAATTGAGAAGTGTAGGAATAGGCCACTGATAAGATAAAATCTTCAATAATTTCACCTTCCTATGTGTAATAAAGCTTAATTATTGGAAGTAAGCTAAGTGTTTAGAGACCATTATCAATAAGGCAGACTAATACGAAGAGGTTCACTCAAATCCTTTGGAAATATTTGACTTTCACTTTTGTGAAACTCTTAGAACCTACAAAGAATCCAGAGAAGACAATGTACCACATGTTATTTATGTCATTGAGTTTACCATAATTACATGTTATTTTCCCTTTATTTCTTCTGCTGAAAAGTGTGAAATGATAACAGACAAAAGGAATTTGTTTTTACTCAAAATAAATGAGTAAAATATAGAATCAGGTATTTTTAGGATTTGCACTCACTGTTGGGTGCAAATATTTGAAATCTAATGCCTTTATGATGTGGAAAAACACTGACTATCCGTAGATGCTTAGTACAACTGATTTTTAAAAACTACTTAATATCTATATGACTCAATGTCTGCCTTAGACTTTTGAGAGGCTCTCACATTCTTCAGTTCAGGCAGGAACTCCCTCCCTACTCAGCTTTTTTCTTGAGTACTGTTAGAAAGCATAGACTCATTTGTGAAGCACAGAAATGATAAAAGAATGGAAACTCTGATTCACAAACACACAAGCATGCAAGCATGCACATACACACACACTTGAAACCCATGTTCACTGCACTTCTCATTATCCACTTCAACAGGCTAGAACTATTTCATAATTACCCTCCTCCTACAACTCCTTTGATAGTGCTAACTGACAAGTAGGAGTGGCCGCTACAATAGAACTCCTCTATGAAATGTTCAATAAAGAAAATGATACTGATATAATAAAAAGAGGGAGGAAAGCTGCCTTTGAAGCATGTATAACCACTCCCTCTTTGAAGGTGGTTTAAAAATACATTGACTCTAAAATGCAGCATACTTTCCTTTTTGTTTGTAACTGCTGAAGGGATTGATGGGACAGTTCAATGAAAAAATACTGCAAAAATAGAGGCCACATGTATTGAAAATGATGACAATCAGGACTGGTTCAACATAGCATCTGATGAGCAACCCTCAATGAAACTTTTAATTAAAGCAGTCACAAACTTAGATATGCAGGAATTTTTGTTTTGTTTTTGTTCACTTATTTATCTAAAATTGAACCTAATTTTAAGTATCCATTCTAAGGCTGACAAAGACTTCATTCAGTTTGATTGAAGGGGTTCCTGTGTGCCCCTATACCAGCATTATGTCAAATTTCCAAGAGGCCTTATATAATGCCCATGATTTGATGTTCTGGGCTAGGGTCAAGCTAGAAAGGATGAGGACATCTTATTATTGATGTCACTTTCCAATGGCATCTGTTAATATGTCATTGCTGGTGCCCTCCCCACCCCCACCCCCCACACATATACACATAAACACAGGTCAGTGATGGATTTTCCCATATTCTAGTCTCCAAAACCACTTCAGGTACAGTGATTGTAAATCCTGTGCCTCTATTGAAAACCATCATTCTGATGCTTGTGAATCAGCTCAGCCTTGAGAGTCATTTTCTACCTTGAGGGTAGTCAAAGGTGGTCAATGATGGTATTTTTGTTCTTCCTCATTCCCAATGTAGTTTTTCCCACTGCTTATATTTTAAATGCCAAGATTTAGAACAGAAAAAATTTACATGTAAAGCTATATCTAAAAATACATTTCTGTGTAGAGAAGGGCTCCCAGAACTGCCACTAAACCGTCAGGTTGCCACCCTGAAGAATGGGAGTAAAAAGGGGCAGGCTTTTGTTCTTTTATATTTTCCTATACAGTTCACACTTTTTTTTTCTACAACACAAAGTGAACTTTGGAGATGAAGGAGATCAGTCCAGCTCACCGCATGCACTTCCAGCAGTGTGTTCTTCCCTAACCCTTGATCGGCCCCTGTGCATACCTGCCTAGGCCACCCTGGAGCAAGCTCCTTCCAAAGCATAAGGGTCTGGCCATGTGTCCCTGGGCCCATGTCCCTGGGGGAGGTTAGACGGGCCCTGCATGAAGACAGCGTTGTGGGCCGGCCCACCAAAGAACATGCAGGAACTTGGGAGGAGGCAGCAGGACTGGGTGGCCCTCCATGGCCCTGAGCGCGCATTGGAGAGAGGATGTGGGCAGGTCAGGCCTATGCAGGGAGAGGAACATGAGTTTTCTCCACTCGTCTGTTTAGTCCTCTGAAATACAAAAAGCAGGAACAGACTCTTTCTACAGTCATATTCCTTTTGAGAGATCATCCATTTCCTATGTAATAGAGTACTTGATTCAGACCAGAGAAAAAAAACAAGAGATGGAGTAATAAAGAAATAACTATAGCTATAATATACATTTAGTAAGGATGTAAATATTGAAAGAGAAGTATTTATGCATGTAATGTGTATGACACTTTATATCAATCTGTAAATTTGTATTGTTATCTTAATTTTATTGATAAGGAAAGTGAGGTTGATTGAAGTAGAACCTCTATACAAATTAGAATGTGATTAAAGATAAATTGCTAGGCTTTAAAAAAAACCCTACATCTATCTGATTATAAATCCTATGTTCTTAAATTATGTTAAAATAATCTATATTATCCTATATATTAGAGTAATATGTATACTAGATTAATGGTTCTATGCAGTAAATTTAAGATTTAAGCATGGCATCTATCATCTATGTATGCTTGATCTTGATCTGGAATCTAATGAAGTCTAATAAAACTCCAAATAATTCTGCAAATCAGCTGGGAAAGAAATATCAACAACCTTTTAGATAGGATCCAATGGATCTTCCTGGCTACTTTGGGTGGCAATTGTGAAATATAGGTGTACACACTGAAATTTGAAAGTTTGCATAGACTTCCAGGGTTGTCCTTAGAAATTACTGGTTAGTTTTTTTGTTATTATTATTACCCTCTTTTTATTGACTTGGATCTTATTCCAATTTATCAGAAGGTGTGCTTCATTTATCAGACAACAAAACACAAATATTTAACAACCATTTATGCATGGTGCCTCTAGATTATAGCAGTGGACACAGCTACAGAGTTTGAACAGTAATGCTTCAATCACAGATAAGTTAATAGGGAAATAAATGCTTTTTTACAAGTTTATTAAAAATATTTGTAATCCTTCTTTAAAATAACCTAGCATTTTTAATGAAACATAATTACTTAGATTTGTATCCTGTTTTCCTCTTATAAAGCACATAATTATCATATTAAGTTAACTAATTAATAGTACTTTTAAAAGAAATGACAGTATCAAATATATTTCGGTGAATTTCCCACTAAACTTTAATTTCATTAAAGCAACTTGAATCTTAGACTGGGAGTTTTTCTCAGTTTTTCCTTGCTCATCTTCAAAGTGACCTTACCTTTAAGTGGCCAGCTAGACAAATTCTACAGTCTTTGGTGCTAAGAGTAAGTAATAGGATATTTTAATTTAGCAATACAGCTTTGTGAAAGAAAAAATAAAAATATTATTATTTTGTGTTTAAAATAAAGGCTTTCTGGATTCTGTGCTTATTTGCTAATGATTTTCCTTATACACAGAAAACATGACCCAGAGTGCACAATCACTAAGGAAGAATAATCTCCAAATAATGGGAAATTAGAGAAATTATTACACTTTGTTTTGCTCAGCACACAGTTGTGAGTAAAGCAAGATGGTATCATCAAGAATACAAAAGGAACCATACAGAGGATGATATAAAAACTAACTTGTTTAAGTCTTCCTGGACATTTTGTTCATCAATTACTTCAGACATCTGAGTTGCAGAGCCTGTACCAACTATACAGCTTAAGATTCAGTGGTTTTAAATACATCAAAATGGAATCACCTATACAATGTAATACCTAAATTTTGGAAACAAATGAGTGTAGAAAAGACTCTGATAGTTCCAGGAAGGGAAAAATACACATAAGCAAGATTTATAACATTAAATAAATATAATTCTCATGAGGTAGAAGGAGAACACAATTTTGAAAACAAATTATTGCAGGAACAAATGTATTTCAGATTCTATTTGCTTTAATATCACACAGAGGTTAAAATGAAGTCTAAAATATTATTGAAAATAATATGCCTATTTAGTTTTTGAAATATTAAATATTTTTTAATTAATCACATGAAAATTGGAAAACAAAATCACCATTTTTATATAATGTAGGATTGTATAACCATCACAATTAAAATAAAAATAATAATTGACAAATTTATGTTTTCAAAAGTAGAAAAAAGAGTAAGAAACATAAAGTGAAGTAACAATAAGATAACATAAAATCCCAATACTGATAGTTAGCCAGTATTCATGGTACAACAAACCCCAAGTCCATTGTAAGGTGTCGGTGTCTTTCTTGTACTGCTTGTTAAGTATTTTAAATATCACTCCAATTATCATGAAAGTGAAATGGATTAAAATTTCCCAAAACATAAAAATGAAAAGTTACAACAAAATAAAACATTAACGACAAAAATTAAAAAAGAACAAGGGCAACAGCATATCCAGTTAAAACAGGGGGAAAGATATGATGACTGAAAAAACTCCACAAGCCAATAACTCTTTCTTAAAGGAGGACAAAAGGACAAGGAAATATAACAAAGTTAGATGACAATCCTGGATGATAATATTTGATTAGTAGTTGTTCCAAAAAGAGAGAACAGAGAAGAGGGAGTGAAAAATTATCAAAAAATATATTGCCAGAAATTTTGCTAGAAATGTAAGAACATGAGTTTCTCAAATGAAGGGCTCACCTGTGACCTATACATTTGGTAAAAAAGAAGACCCTACCTAAAGAATGTAATATTAAAAATTTAAAAACTCCAAAAAGAGAGCTAACTAAAAGTTTCTTTTCATTTTAAGATTTTATTTATTCATGAGAGACAGAGAGAGAGAGGCAGAGTGTGAAACATGCAGGAAGCCTTATGTGGGACTCGATCCCAGGACCAGGATCATGACCTGAGCCAAAAACAGACACTCCATCACTGAGCCACCCAGTTGCCCTAACTGAAAGTTTCTAAAGTGGGTAAACAACAGTATCATGAGATGACTGCAAAGCAACCCCTTCAGAATTTTTAGGGAAAATCATAGTCATTCTAGCTGTCTGCATGAACTAAAATGAAGTTACATGTGAATGTAGACTCAAATCATTTCAGACACGCAAGATCTTAAAATATTTATATCCTGTTCACAGTGAAATAGTCTGCATGTGATTGACTCGGATCTTTTCTGGAGCACAAAAGAGCCAGTGGGTGCTTCTCACCCTTCTCTCTCCTGTTTGTTCCAACAATAAAGCCAAGTTGCCTGTATCTCCCTGGATGAAGCTTGTTTGTATGTCTAGCACCCCAAATTTTATGGTTGCCACCCAAGAAACAGCCCCCAAGTCACTCAGCTCTCATTGTCAACAGGGCTTACACTCATGAGTCTCACAGGACTATTGCAAAGTAGCAGGTTTTAAACCCACTATAAAAACAAGCCATCATATTTTTGGTATTAGTTTTGTTTAAACTTCATTCTTATTTTAATTAATTAATTAATGTATGTATGTATTTACTTATTTTTTAAATAAAGGCCTCTCCAGGCTTTTTAAACATTAAAAAGTTATTTTAGCAAATACACTCTTCTGTTATTTCACACTCTCGGGATTTTCCAATGTATTAGATAATAGAGTGCTCACATAACTGTAGAACTAGAAGGGCCTCCACAAGATCACAAAGGATATCATGATGCTTCCAGGAGAGACAAGCGAAATTTTTCTACATTTTGCATGTAAATTCATCAAAGATTGAAGAGTTTTCACCAAAGATTATAGAGATAACATAAACAGAAATTTATATGTCTGCCATCTTGTTTCCCTGAACAGTCTTCATTCTACTAGACCATGGTAAAACTGCTGATTTGAAGGACAGGCAGGTAGTTCATCCTTTTGGTCAAGATTGTGATGTGAACTCTGGAGTCAAGCCTCCTGGTTTGGAATTCTGATTTGAACATTTACTAGCTAGGAAATACTGGGCAACATATCTCATGCATACATACTCCACTTTCCTTATTTGTAAAATAATTCACACTTCTTTGGCAACTGTGAGAATTAAGTGAAATTTTTATATTTAATTGTGCTTAGAACAGGACCTGATACACCACAAGTACTAAGTAAATTAGTACTTAGCTATTATTAGATAGTTTAAAAGCAAAAAAAAAAAAAAAGTGTGGATTGACTCCTCATTCCTTTTGAATTTTTTCTAAAAAAAAGGTAATGAGGTTTCTGTCTGTAGTGTGACTTATCTAGGTCATTCTTTCTCTAGTTTATAATGGCCATAGAGGGGATCCCTGGGTGGCGCAGTGGTTTGGCGCCTGCCTTTGGCCCAGGGCTGATCCTGGAGACCCGGGATCGAATCCCATGTCGGGCTCCCGGTGCATGGAGCCTGCTTCTCCCTCTGCCTGTGTCTCTGCCTCTCTCTCTCTCTCTCTCTCTCTCTGTGACTATCATAAATAAATTAAAAAAAAAATTAAAAAAAAATATAATGGCCATAGAGGTCACAAGATCACTGATTGTCTCAATAAAAAATTAGGACCTTATTGCCAGTCTAAAAGCTCGCTAGCTCTCAAATGACACCAGACATAGGAAAATGGGCAACAAAATAGCCTTTAAGCAGTTATTCATAAATTAATCCCCCCTGAAAGATCTGGAGAAATTATAAAATGGCTATTAAACTAGATAATGGTCCATGCAGTTTTCACATTACACAGAAAAGAATACCAATGAATTTTAATCGTAGATATTTTCTAAATGAAGTATTTTATAGATGTTGAAGAAAACATGACATTTTAAATTTTTGATTACACATATGACTTTCTTAATGTATATAGTTTTCTTAATAACATTGCTATTTTTATCCAATTTAAAAATTAATAATTGCCTATTGTAGAAAATTTGGAAACTTAAGTAAGTATATAAAAAATTCAATCATCTATAATCCCACATCCAGTGATAAACACTTATAAGTTATTTTTCTGTGAGCATATTATACATTTGTATATTTCACACATGCATATGTATAATATATATATTTAAATTACATACCCTCCTGATATTTATTTATGTGAGTCTCTGCTCTAGGCACTGAGGATCACATTGGCCCCATTTTAAAGGAGCTTTCATCCTATTACACACAAAAATATGACCATAAAATTTTAACAAATTTACTTCACTCTTTTAGGACTTGTTTTTTCATTCATGTGTGAATGTCTAATCCAGTTTTTATTTTTTTATTTTTTTTAAATTTTTTTTTAATCCAGTTTTTATATTGAAACTTTTAACTACCACCCAATTTTAACTTAGCTTCTTACAACTGCAAAGCCATGTCTATCTTTTTGGAGTAGCTCATGGATATAAATACAATTAGCATTTATAGTTAGAACTATTTAACTAAAAATGTGTTTATGTCCAATAGATCTAAGAATGTGATTGTTTTACCAAAGCAGCAAAAGGAAAAATAGACACTGTTCGATTGGGAACATATTGGATCATTTAAACTTGAAACATACTGAAATATATTCAGTTATTATACAATAAAATGCATTTATAGATGATTTAATTACCAATATATTTGCAAATATCTACACAGTTCTGCAATTTTCTATATCTCTAACGGGGTTTTTCAGAGCAAAGTTATTTAATTATTTAACTTGGTACAAAGTCTAGATAATTAATCATAATTATTTCAATCCCAAATCAATGTATTGTGAGTCTTTTGTCCCTTAAGGTAACCTTTATTTAAATTCAATATAAGATTAGAAAGAGGATTTTTTTTTTAAGATTTTATTTATGTATTCATGAGACACACAAAGAGAGAGTGAGAGAGAGAGGCAGAGACACAGGCAGAGGGAGAAGCAGGCTCCACGCAGGGAGCCCGACGTGGGACTTGATCCCGGGACTCCAGGATCACGCCTTGGGCGGAAGGCAGGTGCTGAACCGCTGAGCCACCCAGGGATCCCCTAGAAAGAGCATTTTAATGTATATTCTCTACCAGTAATTCTGTAAAAGAACCAAGTTTAGTAACACGATTAAAGGCTTATGTTGAGAAATCATGTGTTCTGAACTTATAGGCAAGGAACTGGTTTGCCAGTCCTCTTCTGGCTGCCACCCAAAATCCTAGAGCGCTCAGGTTTACTGTTTTGTGTCTGAAAATTTTTTTATTTTATTTATTTTTTGTGTGTCTGAAAATTTTAAAGACAAAACTTCTTCTCTTCCTTTTTCTTCCTCTGCCTCCCATCCCTTAAGCAAGCAGTTTCAAGTCCAAGCAATTCTTCATTCTATTGTCTCTTGAGTCTTCTCTTTTTTTAAAAAAAAATTGCCACCACCAATGAGCCCACTTCCAAAGCTTTCCAACCAATTGCCAGTTTGCCCCTTTTCAATTCAACTTTTACTAAACCTCCTGCAAGAAAACTTTCAGCATGTGTTACATAAAACAAAACAAAAAACTCAGTATTACTTTAATCTTTTATAGGCATCTAATGTTATTAACTTAAATGGGATAGGCTTTACTGTAATTTCTTCCTTCATGAATATGGAAGAAAGAGTAGTTATTATTTCCAATTGGCTTCAGAAAGAAAACCCAGAGTGTTTGTGAGAAGACAAAGCTTTGGGCTTCTGGATAGATGAGAACCAAAGCCATGAGCCACCATAGGAATATTCCACCAGTGGGGCCTAACCTCACCTGAGCTGCCTCAGAGGCTACAAAGCTGAGAACTTAGGTAACAGGGACTTGGAGACAGAATGAGAAAATCTAGAGTGGGAATGGTTTAAGTTGCACCCAGCTTCCAGAGGATCATGAGCAAATGCTACAGTAGCTTTGCCTGACAGGTTCAAAGTGGACAGATTGAAAGGTGGATTGTGTTGCCCTTACAGAAACATCAGATGCCTTCAGAAACTTTCCCCTAAAGGACCTAGCCTCTTCCCAGCTGCATCTCTGGCTGCAGGACCAAGAAAATGGAAAACAAAGACTTCAACCTGAAGTGTATTATGACCATAACCTAAGTATTTAATAATTTCAAAAATTTCAGATTTCAATTTCAGAATTGCAATGTTTTTTAGAAATTAAAATTTAGGGGGCAAAATTTAGAAAATTAAAATTTAGGTGGCACAGTCAGTTAAAGGTCTGACTCTTGGTTTCAGCTCAGATCCTGATCTCAGGATTGTGAGATCAAGCCCCATGTCCAGCTCTGCACTCAGCGTGGAGTCTGCTTGAGGATTCTCTCCCTCTGACCCTCCTGCTTGTATTCTCTCTCTCAAATAAATAAATCTTTTTTAAAGAAAATGATCTAAAATTTAGTATCAGAGGACATAGAAACATTATGTGAAGTCCAGGTACCATAAAAAGTCACCTCTTTTAGATATAATAGTTGTAAGGAAGATGTTATGACACAAAATATAATCTGTAGTATTGAGGGGAGAAAATATTTTTCTGTCTTATTATCTTTCTTAATCAGCATTTTGAAAGACCTTTAATATTTAAGGCAATGTACTAGCACTACAAATGTTAGAAGTGAAAGATAAAAATAGACTTGAAAAGTTCCAATGTGCAATATGGAAAAAAACAAGTATAATAAAATTATTAATAAACATAATATGACACAACATGTTTTACATCTAGAAGATTTCCTTGATCTGACCCCAACTTGCACATTCAGTATCATTTTGTTTCTTAGTTGTTTACACATAATAGCTACCTAACAATAACAGAAAAAAGTTGAATAAATGGATGAAGCCCCCACTGCCATGACGTTAACCTGGTCAATGTACTCTTCACAGAAGCCATGAACTTTTACACCATTGTGCCTTTGCTCGGGCCATTACTTCCATCATTTTACAAGGCTTATATTACATTTTGCCTGTTTAATCAGTCTTCAGTGACCACTGTCTCTTGAATCATCTAACCATTCTCTAAACTATTGTACCTTATATTACTCATTTATATTTCTCTAACTCAATTGCCTGTTAACCCAATAGCCCTTAGCCCCTTTTCTCCATTGTAACACAAGTATTGTACTTCTCAAAATATGAGACTGAGACTACTTATTTAACCTTGTTCTGCCTAATTCTCCATATCTGTAAAGTATGGGTAATAATACTGACTTTCCAGATAATGACTAAAATATTAGAAGTAAATTGATTAGAACAGTGCCAGTGCAAAGGAAGCATTCAGTCAATTTTAGTTATTAAACCTCTCTTTCACATACACATATACACAGGCATGTGTGCATGTCTGTGCATGTACACATATACACACACAACAAAAGACGCAGGATCTGTCTTCTTTTTTTCTCTTCTGTCTTATGTTCTTATGTTCATGAAGAAGAGTGAAGAAGATTTACCACTCAAATGTTCACTATTAGAAGTGATATTCACTCCAAGGATGCTGCCTACCAACACTCCCATGGATTCTGATCGATGGGCTGCCAGAACAGAGCTGGGTTCTGTGCAGTAGGACAACACCGTCCACCCTTGTTCAGTTCTATCTTTGCCACTTCAACCCTGAAGCATCTCTGTGACAGCGCTTAATCTGAATTCAGGGGACTTGGGAATTGGTTTATCACCCCACCATCCATCTCTTATTCTCTTGACCCCTTTTCTAACCTTCTGAAGACATTTTAATCTCCCACCAAAATTACAAAACTAAATTTCTTATATATATTTGTGAAAACATTGTAAGCAAATACTGAAATACTGATGTGGATATATGTATGGTGTGAGTCTGTGTGCAGGAGCGGTGGGAATGTTATTTATGAGCAGCTTTGGATCTTCAGCTGTTTTAGCAAAATGACCTGATTACTTTACCTCCTTTTTTTTTTTAGGTTATATCTTCATAGTTATAACTTTTGCTACTCCAATTATTACAGTGTAAACTCTGTTTTACATTGAAAGTTGTAGATATTATCTCCCAGGGTTTTTAGAGCAAAATGTTAACACAAAAAAATACTATTGTAGGCAATTTTCCATGGGTCTCTGCCATTTCTACACATGTTATATCAGCTTTTGTTCCACAGTATTTTTACAAGGATGTTTGTAGAGCAAGTACTCTTGGAAGACAGAGATGGTGTCTCCTCCCAGATAGGAAGTAGAGAGCAGATTTATTTCCTTATCAGGATTTTAAAGACAATGCCTCTCTTTAGGACAAAGATCCGGCAGGTTTCCTTACAGCCCATTAGAAAGGTTAGGATATCCCAAGTTGAGGCTCCCACTGTGGTCATATCCACTGAACAATTCCCCATGGACCACTCTATCACAGAATTGCCACAGGACTAGGGAAGCATGGAATACTGATATGAACATGAGGCTGCTGCTGTTTGCTCTGCCATAGGTAATAAAGTTCTTATTCTCTGACCCAGAAGTCTTGTGACTTCTGCCAGCATCCATGAAACTGTGACAGGCTAACTTGTTAGTTTGAAAATGGGGTAAAATTTCAGACCCTTCATACATAGTTCTTGACAAAGATAAAGAATCCTTAGTAGACTGACTTAATTCTAATATACAGGTTAAAAAACACTAGTTTAAAAAATATTTATATAACCTTTTATGCTAATCATACCCCAAAAGAAAAGAATGCCATATCTGAGCTATTACAAGTAATAATTTTGAAAATAAAATCGTCAAAAAAATTTAAAAAACATTATGCCTAAATAT
The DNA here is from genome assembly GCF_018345385.1 of Vulpes lagopus. Taxonomy (NCBI): domain Eukaryota; kingdom Metazoa; phylum Chordata; class Mammalia; order Carnivora; family Canidae; genus Vulpes; species Vulpes lagopus. The sequence goes on along the minus strand of NC_054828.1, from coordinate 86,989,299 downwards.
TCATTATAAATATGTTTTAATTTTCACATATGGGTACACAGATTTCCTTGTTTTATAACCCAATAGTTTAGCATCTGTTGGGCGGATACATTCAGCTATAGTCTCTGACTTCAGAAAGTTAAAGCATATTTTGTACTGGAGCTCTATGCATTGACAACTCAGGAGAATGAAACTACATGTAATTACCTCGATAGCTTGGTCTTCTCTCTCCCACTGATGAGTAAATATCATATATATTCAATTACTATTGCAAAATTTAATTATGTGATGAGGGACAAAGGGGCTTACTCATTAGAAATTATTACGCTAATAGAAGATGAATTATGTGTGATACACATGCTTGAATAAATGAAAACAGTGGCCTATGCATTATACTCAAAGAAACGAAAATCCCCATGAATGTACTTCAAAAGCATCAAGTTTATCCTATAAAGTTGCCCAGCTAATGTCTACTATTTGATACATATGTGAAGCAATGTTAAGAAGTCTGCAAAGGGGATAACTTTTTTAAACTTTAGCACAAGAAAGCAAGACTTCAATTAATTGAACCATTCACTACAGCAGAAGTGTGCAGATTCTTAAAACAGGAACATTTGTAATGATTAGGTTCCAAAATAATATTAAATTTTTCTTTCCTTTAAAGAGATTTTTGGAAGACAGGTTATAAAACACTAAAAAATTATCAATATGATGGATATAATCTGTATGTATTGGTGGCTGTTTATGTGTCTCTTTCTCTCCTACTTGTCTAATGATGCTTTTAATATTAGATTTTTTTTGTTAGTGAACATTGTGTGCATAAAATAGATCATTGTCCACACAGATTAACTATAGTTACAGATAATGATAACATTGTGAAATGTTCACAATGCCAATAATGGATGGTTTCATATGACTATGCTATATATACTAGTTACAGATAATGATAACCTTGTGAAATGTTCACAATGTCAATAATGGATGGTTTCATATGACTATGCTATATATACTTTCTTCCAGAGAAAAATATATATTTATGTTCCAACCATCCTTAGTATATGCATTATGAACATGGAGTACTGAGGAGTGTAAAGTTTTTACTCATCCATAGCTACCCTTGCTTCTATGCTTGTGACCACTGGTCTTTATGCTTGACCTGCTTTGAGGTGTTTTGATACCAATATCATGCTGGTCTATTAGGCTGAATTTAATGTACATGCTATTTTTGAAAAGAACAAGACCAGGTCACATTGTTTCTTTTTTCTTTGTTGGAATTTTTTGGCTTTAGAGAAAAAAAATAATCTCCCCGGCATGAGCCAAAGAGTAGAGGACACAGGTGTTTCTTGGTAAGATGTTGTTTTGTTAGTTCCACACTTGTGGATTGTGTTTCAGATCTCAGCAGTCAGCCTTCCTTTTGGATAGACACCTGCTACCCTATGTGGTGGGAAAGTGCAGTCAAATGTGATCTCTCTTCATCATCTCAGCCAAGTGTATGCTGGGCCACCAGTTGTGAGTCAGACTAGATCTTTTTCCAGAGGTACTTGCCACAAAAATGCTAACTGAATATTTTTTAGACCTTTGTGCCTAAAAGCAAAGTAATTTTGAATTTAAAGGGAAACTAAAACAAATATGATCAGGAAAGATATCGAACAGAAAGCCAGTGATGGAAATACAAATCAATGATGAAGGCAGGGATTGTCAAAATTTTTCAAAATCTCTGTATGGAGAAAGAATCTGGTGACTCGGTAGTCTTTCTAATCCTGACTCAGAAGTCACAGAGGACTTTGAAAGGCTGCCCTTGTGTAGGAGAGTTAGCCTGGTTTCCCCACTCCATTCAGTAATTAAACACTCTAGGAATGTAGACTATATGGCAGTGCAGTAGAGAATGAAATAAAAATCCCTTCTCTCAAATTCTATAACTGCTCTTGGAACTTTATCCTTGTTCAGATGCCTGTATTAATTCTGCTTCTTGTTTCCCAGGCCCATTTCCTCACCCTACCTCTAGTGTCCAAGCCCGAATTCCAAGAAGTTCAGCTCATATCATATTATTCTTGAACTGCCATCACAGAACAATGGACCCTGAACTGGCCAGTTGGCCCAAATCTATGGAGCCTGCTTTAGCTGAACTCTTTTAGCTCTGCTATTGGTCTAGATAGGTACATAAGCCTTACCCATTGATAATTCAAAAGCCAGAGCTTCCTGGGTGAAATCTGAAACTGGCCCCCATACAGAGAGAGAGAGAGATCAAACAAAGAAGCAGATCTGAGCAATACAGTGTTGAGTTGCTGATCTATCTTTTCAGGCAGGGTCCAGACATCAGTGAGGTCAAACCACATTTGCTTCAAGATAACTTGTATCAGACCTTTTATAGTTGATTAGGGTAATCATTTGGAGTGTTCTCTTTATGTTGAGTCTTTGCCACAGCTCATGCCTGTTCCTGGGATTTGTCAACTTCCCTCAGATCAACAATGAATTGCCCAACATCTTAAGGGTCTTTTCTCACAAACCATGTCTCAACATGAGGATCAATGTCCCATACCAGGTACTGGGGAAAGACTGGAGTCTTCCTTTATTTCTGCAGTGAATATGGTCCAGTTAGGGCCTTCAAAGATAAGGGAGTAGACTGTCTAATTCCAACTCCCTAACAATTTATTTTACCTCCCATCATTACCGAGGTCCATGTCTTCAGGGAGTTCCCTCTCATTGACCCAAGCCTCCTGGCAGGTTAGTACAATCCAATTTATAAGGGAGTGAGTACACTGAGCCCCCAAGAATCATGCAGGGGCTGCTAGAGAACACAGTGTATGGTGATGTTACTCATTTTTCTCTGCTTTCTGCCTGGTCAGAGAAATGCCATTCCTGGATACTTTCCCTGGCTTTTTGCTGGAACTTGGCAGCTATATCATTAAGCTCATTGAAAATATATTCTTTTAACATAAATATTTCCTAAATTGGGGACTGTCCTGCTGGCTGGGGCTGCTGTTGCTTCGCCTTTGCTTTCCTTTGTATTAGAGTTTGGACAGCATGGGGCATTTCATCTGTTTCACTATCAATCAACACAACATCCTTTCTTTCACTCTCCTTACTTTCCCAGGGATTCCACCTCAGGCTTTGTCACAGTGTTTGGGCCTTAATCCAAGGTGGCCTACACCCTCCTGGCTTTGCAAGATGGCATGCTAAATTCTCCAACTTATTATCCTGCTCTCCCACCTGTCTGCCAGCCCTGAAGAGTAGTGGACAATGTATATCCTTCTCTAACCTCAGCTCTTCTTTCAACTTTCTGACTTGAACTTCAGCCTCTAGTTGGGCATGGGTCATCAGCTGTGCTACCCACAGAAGAGGCTAGCCCACCACGGTAGCTACCATAGTGTCCTCTGTGCAATTCCTCAAATAAACTGATTAAACCAGCTGGCATTTTCAGGGTGTCCTCATACTAATACAGAAGTTCACAAGTTTCTAACATATAAGCCACTTCTCCCCACATAGAGATCAATGGCCCACTAAGGGATGGTCCTTCCCCAAAACCTATTTCATTGTTTTCCTGGCTGTCACCAATTGTTGATTTAAAACCTTGGGAACTTCCTCAGGTGAAATCTGAAACTGACCCCTCCCCCCCTTCCCCTACACACACACAAAGAGCATGGAGAGACTGAAGAAAGTTGGCCACTTTAGATTGATAGGTAGCAGGTTTAATGAGCAAGGGAACTTATATGCAAGTGTTATCTTAGGAGGCTGCAAGACAAATAGATCTCCACATCCACCCTCTGGAATCTTAAATATTTATATAGAGGACACCACTGGGTTCAATCCAGATGGTCTCAATAATACCTTACTCTTTCAAGGCTATTTTCTTAAAACAGTTTCGACTGTGGTAGTGGGGGGTGGAACAGACACTCCAAGGACAAAGGAGGGGAGAAGGTGAGAAGCCTCTGATTGCCTGGGTTAGCTCTCAAGTTAGCCTGTGATCATGTCCTCCCTGTGACTGCCACCAGTACTCAAAGATTCCTGATTTTGCCTGTCTGATACATGGCATATATCTGGTACCTCATGGCCAATTTCCATAAAGTCCTTGTTAAATAAATGAAGATTGCCACCACAGTTCTAGTAATTCAATAAATTCAATAAATTGAAAACAGATATTCACCATATTATAAATGTGATTATTAAAACTTACTGAATAATTGCTTCTAGTCACAGACATATTTTGTGTATCACTAGGGAATTCCTTGTCTCACTATCACAGCAATAACTTCAGAAAATTTGATGTTAGCAAAAAACCCAAAACAATGATTTGATGACTATTTGATTGTATACTTGAATTCTAGATTGCCTTATAACATCTTTTCTTTTCAAACTGAATTAATTTTACCTCTTACATACACACCTTAATAAGTAAGGAGAGTGTGATAATTATTATATGTAAGGGATGAATAATTCATTAATTCAACAGCAATCCTCAAAACAAAGCCAATGTGTGTGGCACTGTACTAGGTGCTAGTGAAGCAGCTGTTAGCATGGTTTTCTGCCCCCTTAAAGCTTATGGCATAATAAAGTAGTGTTGTATTATTGTGTACTGACTTGTTATGATTTCAAATCCATGTTTTAAAAGCTTACTTTAGACAAAGCTTGTGGTTTGAATTTGTTTTGAATAACTTATTTTAATGAGACTGATTTTAAGTTGAATATTAGAACTTTCTTATTGAGGGACACCTGGGTGGGTCAGGCTCAGTTGGTTATGTGCCTGCCTTCGTCGCAGGTCATGATCCCAGGGTCCTGGGATTGAGCCCTGCTTTGGGCTCTCTGCTCAGGGGGAGCCTGCTTCTCCCTCTCCCCCTGATCCCCACTCATGCTGTCTCTCTTTCTCTCTCTCTCAAAAGAATAAATAAAAAAAAAAAAAAAAAAAAAAAAAACCTCTCTTTTCGAACTCTTGCACCTGGAGTGGAAAGGACTATTGTATCATTGACACCATTAGTAATATCATTGGTGCCCATATCATGTGATGGACTTTGAAGCTTTAAAAGCTAAGGGGTTTGACCAGCAACTTGAGAGTATTTGGTCTGGGAAAAGCTACTCTTTGCTGATTTAAATATTTCTCTGGAGATATAGAGACACTTGCTCCTGCTGTGGCCAAGATATTCTTTGTTGGCAGTGGTGCTAAACCATGCAGCAGTTTCAGGAGAAGGGACATATCTCTTCCTGCCTTGACAAAGCTACTCCTCTTAGCAATGGAGCAAGACATGTAAGTCTCTGGAGTAATAACCTTCGGAGCAGCCCACCTTGACTGCCAACATCTGTGCTGTCACCTGCTGGCTATATGCCCCAGCAATGAGGGACTTAAGCCTGAAGCTGATACCCAGCTGTTAATCAGGACTGACTCTACTGAGAACCAACCCATAAAAAGGCACACCTGAACTCAGTTTTTATTTTGTTTCTTTCACCTCCCCTTTTTGTACAACAATACTATAATAAATCTGTCAATGCTTTGGTGTATGTCGTTTTTTTAGTGCCTTATTAGGAGATATTAATTTATATGCTATTGGTCTGTTATAACAAGTATTATATATTTAATTCCCACAGTAATTCCCTTTGTCAAATAAATTACTGGCAAAGATAATCTCAGCCTCTAAACATAATTTGTCTTGAACAAATCATGTACTGTACAACAAAAGTGTTCTCTTCTAGACAGCAGTCTATTCCTCATATGCTTTTATATTCCTCCCCCCTTCTACTTTTAGCATTTAGCTGACATGTAGCAGGCCCATGACATTTTATTTTTCCTTGGCCTGTGGACAAAAAAAAAAGAAAAAAGCAATGATTTTACACTAAAAAAAATGAAAGTAACAAAAATAGCCTGTCTTTTCATATTCTAATAATAAGTATCTCCTCAATAAAACAGTAGACAATGTAATACTTTTTTAAAGGAACTGTTTTTTTTAAAGATTTTATTGATTTATTTGAGAGAGCAAGAGAGAGAGAGAGCAGGAGGAGGAGAAGGGAGGTAGGGAAAAACCAATTCCCTGCTGAGCCAGGAGCCCACATTGGGGATCAATCTCAAAAACCTGAGTCTATGACCTGAACTGGAGGCAAATGCTTGACTGACTGAGCCACACAGGTGCCTCCAATGTAATAATTTATTGAGCAAGTACTATATATTTTCAAGGTAAAACAAAAGCAAAGTACATGATTGTTGGTACAAAGCTAAAACTCATCATGAAAGCTGTAGAAATGCTAGTGGATAAGTAAAGATAATATTGAGTTGGTCAAGGACAACTCAATACTCAAGGACAACTTTCTGATTAGAAAACACAGAAAGAGGCAGTTGAGATTTTTAAGAGGTGCAATGGCATTTTATGCAAGTATTTGAGGGTTTGGAAAGAAAAGAAACTAGTCACCATCATGGGCAAATAATCTAGCATTTGGGAATCAGTCTGTGTTCTAGTTTGGAAGTCCATAGGGTGTAATGAGTGATAGGGTTTGCTCAAGCATTTTGTGAAGGTCCTCAAAGCCACTGGGAAGAGATTTTACTAATATTGATAATCAATAAAAATCTAGAAATATTAAATTATGTTGGAAAAGAAATACTTGAAGGAAGGGAGAGAGATTAAATGGAGATGAGAAAAATAGGCCTAAAAGAAGGTGGCAATAGAAGAGGGATGGAGTCAAGAAATATAAGGAAAGAAAAATATACAAGACTAGGTGGTTGGCTGTATTTAGTTACATGGAGGTGAAGATCTTCTCTCTACCTTCTCTTAAAATGAGTATTATTATTATTACTATAATAATAATTACATGACAGAAGGAAAACCATGTGAAATTATAGCTTTTTAATCTGTCTTCTTCTTCCTTAAAAGCTCCACCATCTCTAGAGATAATAGGTAAAATTGGAAAGCATTCTTACCCTCTTGGTACTTGAAACAGGGATCAAATTCTTTTACTACATTTAAGGTTATGGGTGAATAAGCAGAGCATACATGTAGTTGTGATTCAGCAAATGAGTTAAATAATGTGTGAGATTCAATGTTATAACCTAAAATATTAAAAATTTGCTGATGAGTAGAATATTATGCTACATATTTGGAATATTAACACATTTGTTTTATATTCTAAGTATTCATGAATATCTTTTAGAAATCAGTCCATTGCATAATAATGATTTAGAGTAGGCCCTTTATCTCATTTAAGTAAAGAAAAATTATCAGACTCCTTCTGTTTAAACGCCATTTTATCCATTTGCAGTTAAGTGATCAATAGAGCAACACTAGAAAGTTGCCACTCTTAATGAAGATCTATCTTCAATGGAATTACCTTCCCCTTTATGACAACTTTCATATGAAAGATAATATAGGGTTCAGTAGCCAAAGCTCTACTTCTCTGGTGATGTTGGCCAACACCAAGCCTTCTGGTGAACAGTGCTGGTCAGTTGAGACCTACTAGTTTCTCATTGGACATCTAATAAAGGGGATCATATTACCTGCCCACACTCCCAACAAAAAGTATTCTGCTACTTTGCAAAATATTTGCCCAGAAATATCCACAGGGAACAATGTAGTATATTATCCACATTAAGAAAAGACCTAAAGGGAAATCAGAAGTGAAAGAATAATTAAATGATATTTCTCATGCATAGTTCAAAAATCCCATTATACAGATACCAGAAGACTTTCCAAATGAAAATTTGTTGAATCAAATGTTGTTTGACTTAAGTGTCACTAAGTTCATTACATGTGACACATTATATGTGTCAGTTTTAATGCAATATGATTTCTATTTCTATATTATGTAAATCAAAGCTTTTGTAAAAGTAGCTATAATGGGAGGAAAAGGAAATTCTTTCTAGAGGGTAACATTGAGGTTCTCACATGCTTTCTGTACACATATTATAGAGCCTATGAAAAACATTTTGCTCTTTTTTTCCCTAGATTTTCAGTGAATGTCACAACTCAGAAAGATTCTATAAAATCTATAAAGGAAAGGTGAAGGAAAATTCATTTCCACTAATTAGGAAATTCATACTAACGGTAGAAGTCAAGTGTCCAATATGTACATTTTAATTTTTTCTTTCACCCAACATTTTATTCTTTTTACTTGCTAACCCCTTAGTCAGCATTACAGATTAATATACAGTGCAGTCTTCCTTGGCGATGTTTTTGGCAGATTTTTTAATATTATAGATAACCAATAACAAACCAAAAATGATTACATATTTTCTTCCCTTTGTAAGACTTGATATTTACAAATGTGCTTTCATTCATTTAAACACTTGTATATTACTTGTCTATTTCCCCAAGTGAACTGTAAAAGCTTTGCAAGCAGGGATTGTGGTTTATTCTTGTCTGTATTCCTAATACATAGAACAATGTTTAGCATTTGAGTAATATGGGCTTAATACACATAGAATGAATAGACAAATCTGCCTTCATTTCCTATAGAAAGCAGAAGAGGCCCACTAGCTCTAACACTACATTGGCTGTGAATCTCTCTAAAAATGGCTCTTTGGATTTTCCCTTCAACCCAACAGATATAGCAATTAGCAAGTGATAAAAACGAACCTAATCTTAGCAGTTATTTGATGATGACCTTGTTTGTTCTGATGAAGACTCTTAGCTCATATTTTAATGCTGCAGCTTACAGCTGCAGCTTTGTGACATGCAAGGCATAATTTGGAGTTCAAAATTGTTTATCAACTTTATAAAGAAATATGCTGCAATGAATATGAAGCATGGGAGTGTATAATCTGTAGGAAGTGTGAACATTTTCATTTAAAAATAATCAGAACAATGAAATAGTAACTCAAAGTTTCAACAAATGGCAGGGAGTTTCAGTTGATGTGACAAATAAACCAGTTTAAGAGCACAAAAAGTCAATGGAAATGGTAAAGACCTCTGGGGATTTTAATCTTGTTTGTCAAGAAAAGTATCACAGCTGTTTTTCTAAATCTAGGGAAGATAATCAGTGGCTATAGTAAATAGAAAATGGATTAAATGTGAGAGTGTTGATCTCCAAGATACCATAACCTGTTATGCCAGAACATGTTGACTTTGGAGAGGGTATAACTCACAATGATATGATGAGATGTAATCCAAATAATGTTTCAAATGAGCACATTTCTGCATCTTATACTTGCTAAACATTTGAGCATAGTGACTTTGTGAGCTTGGAAGCTGATCCAAGCTCTACTAAACTACACAGTATTCCCACGGATACCCTTCCCTGCTGGAAATTCTACCTATGTTCTTGCCATTGTTTCTACATTAAAAGACTTAAAGCTGCTTTTGATTTTTGACATTGTGACCAACAGAGCTACCTGTTTTGTAGGCTCCACCTCTCAATTGTTATTTTCTTTAGATGGGAGATTTTGTATTTTCCAGGAATGATCTAAAATTCTTAGAGGTGTACAAAACAATGTCTGAAGAGATGGAAGACAATTACTGAAAACCTCCCAGGACATAATGCTTGTATATATATCTTATTAAGTAGTTCTTTATAATGAAGGAATTCTCAGAATATTTCCAATTTTCCTCCAAAACCTTCACAGAAACTCAGAAAACAGGAAATACACTTTATTTCATCTCAGATTTTCTAACTATTGTATGTGCATTATTTCTTTTTTCATTAAATTGTGGCAATGTTGTGGTATACAATGTATGTATGTTTCATTTTTGTCTAAAATTATTACACCTCTGCAATGAATTCTTTCAGAATATAATACACATTAATCATTATAAGCATATTAAATCTAAAATAAATATTTTTCATCTTGCTGCAAGATACAAGAAATATCAATTGAAAGGTTCTCAAAGTAACAGGGACAGCTTTCCAAATATCTCCCAGATCTAAGGTTTCATCCTTCCAAATTTATCATAAATGTACTTGCCTGAAAAAGCACAGACAGAAGGGAATTTTCTGTAGCAACCATTGTAGTATGCAGTCTTTGAATCTGTATGCATATCTTTGTTAACTATTTAGAGAAAAATAATGGTAAATACAAAAATACAATTAACAAATATTCTGTATTCCAAAAATGGGCTTTGGCAATAAAGACAGAATGAGTGAAATGCTTTTTGATGACATATTGACCCTGATTTAAAGAAATAGAAAATCTGATTTGAATTAGTAACACATAAACCATCATGAGATAAGGAAATAGCTGCATCACTGAAACTCAGAGATCCACAAATTAAGAAAGCCTGGATGATGATCGAGAAGCAAGGACAGATAGATTTCCCTTACCCTTTCCTGTCTAAATGATAAGTTTGTGTGGAAAAATTGATAGTTAACATCTGGACTACCCTATAATTAGACCCATATGTTATCAGTAAACTGTTGCAAACTTTTCCTAGGGTTAATTGTTTTTATAAACGGTATAGTTGATTATATGGTGTTACTTTACTTTCAATTCATCATTTCCTGACCTTTATAAAGCCTTCAAATGAAAGAGCCTTTTTAAGCAGCGGTGCCTGAAATCAAACTAACGTGAACAGTCAAAGTGCTGATTCTAAGTTGTGAGCAGTCCACTGTGGCAGAGATCACTAACTGTCCCCTAATAACAGTGCCCTCTATTTCTTTTTGGTAACAGAATCCCCAAGTTTAGCTGGATCCATGGCTTTTCAAACATAGATGATATTTATCAGCATCCCTTGTAGTGAAGTATGGTGTGGTCACCAAGTTCGGGCCAAAGATGTGAAATGATGCATGCAACTTCTAGATCACATCTTTAGAAAGAAGTAGTTTGTCTTTCAGTTTTACTCTTTTTTGTCATGGACTGGGATGCTAGCCTGCCAGATTCTTCCATACAGGCAAGGAGAATATCCTCAGAAATGGCAGAGCAGGAAGAGAGAGAGAATCTGGATGCCCAGATGTCCTAATTGAAAAGAATCTAGAAAAAAAAAAAAAAAGAAAAGAATCTAGACTGAAAAATAAGGTGAGTAGCCTTTTAATTACAGATATATAAATTGTAAATGAATATTTTATCTTGCTTAGGGTATTATTTTTTAATCTCTGTTAAAACAATCAAACTGATACCTTGTACCAACTTGTAGGATTTTCCAGAAAAAAAATCATATAGAAAGTAAAAAGAATAGCCTTCACGAAGCACCTTTTACAGTTCTATGAACAGATACTTTATGATGTCTACACACACACACACACACACACACAGGCAGTGCAAGCCTTATGATTGGGAAGAGATATATAAATTCATGCCAAAACTTACTGAGATTACAGACTGGCAGTCTCTTCTTTTAGGATGCACACAAAATGGCTGTGAAGATATGACTAATTCAAAAGAAAACTTAAAATAATAAAAATTGTACAATTTCAAATGTTAATATCTTATGGAGAGTGAGATCTTTAGTAAAAGAACCTAATGTGATGAAGGAAACACATTTAGAATGATTTTTAGAAGGATTATTACTGAAACATAAGCCTAAATATAGTCAGGGAGCAATTATTCTATTGTAAAAAGCATAACCCTGGGATGTTCTGCTTTTTGGGGGCAAAGCACTATTGTTTGAGCACAAAATAAGAGCTCATAGATCTGTTTTTTTATTTGTGAGCCTTTCAAGTTTTGGCACAGGCTGGATGGTATAGACTTTTGATAAAGCATCAATAAATCTTCTATTAGTAAATTCTGCAATGAAGCCACATTCCTATCTTAATTAGGTAAAATATATTAATCCTACCACTGACAATACCAAAATATAGTCAATCACTGCATAGAAGCTGATGAAGATCTTTTGTCTCATTCTGCTACATAATTAAGAATTTTTCTTTGACATATGTAAAACCAAGGACCATTACAGTATGAGCTGAGAGTTTTAAGATGCTAGCTTATTTGATATATGCTAGTTAGATTGAAATGCTCTGCTGTGTTGAATGGGATTTAATATAAAGTTAGAGCATTTTTGGATCCCAAAGAAATCATTATTAAAGTAAAAAGAACAGTTTATAGCCAACTTTCACTTATATAATAATTCTGGCACTTGCCCCATGGACAGTGTAATACCTGGAAAAAGATTGTGTTCCTTACAAATGAGAAGAGAAAACAAAATGTGTTATAGTTATGATTTACGTAATACATTTTCAAGTGCCTTTGTACTTAGTAAATCAGTTGATTTTCACAATAAATCTGTAAACTCAGTAAGGCATAAAAAATATATCATCACCATTTGGCAGATAAAACTGTTGAAGCTCAGGAATGTTAGGCGATTAGTCTCAGAGCAAATAATTGCTAGAATTTAGATCAGAAGTCAGATCCCTTGAATTTTAGACTTTAAAATATATTCACCTATGCCCTCATTTAATGGAAATTCTGGCATTATCTTAATCCTCATTTGTGGAAATTTGGGGTTATTTTGAATAGAGTAAGTCTAAACTCATTGTGGTCAAAACTGCTAGTTGCGTACCCAGTATCCAACCTCCTCTTCTTTATTACTAATAGAACCCAGATTTTATTTGAGGCCATGGTAAACCCAAGTTAAAAATGCGATGTCAGAAGGTCTCTTGAAAATAGTGGTGGCCTTATAACGGAATGATATAGTTATGGCAAATAAGATGTTAACAAAAGTGTACTGAGTAGGACTTGAGGAATGCTCTTGTTCATTCTGCATACGGTCTTCTCTTTGGTCTCCTCATTCTTCCTGCCTGGAATACAGACTTAATACATGGTAGTGCAAAAGCTATCTTGGAACAAGCTACATCAACTTGTGGTTGTCTGCTTCTGGACTTCATGTCACAATAGAAAATAAACCTCTTACTGTTTTATTTCTTTTTAATTTTATTTATTTATTCATGAGAAACACAGACAGAGAGGCAGAAACATAGGCAGAGGTAAAGCAGGCTCCCTGCAGGAAGCCCAATGAGGGACTCATTTCCAGGTCTCCGTGATCACAACCTGAGCCAGAGGCAGATGCTCATCCATTTGAGCCACTCAGGTACCCCATACTCTTACTGTTTTAAGTGACCAGATTCAGGCCTATTTTGCTTATAGCTAAAGATCCAAGTATTTTTAATCTCAGGGAAATTATATTACCATAATTCCTTCCATTGTTTTTCCCCTTGTTTCTTCTGTAAATATTCACTCAGGAAAACCTTAAGCAAATATATTTTAAACATTTATTATATGTCAGGCACCGTCCTATATTGGGGATACAATTTTGAACCAGACAAGTTTCCTACCTTCATAGAGCTTACTTTCTAATAGAAGAGATAGACTATATAAATAGGTGAAAATTATCATGTAATTTCAAGTCATGTTAAGAGTTGTGAAGGTAATAGACAAGGGTAAAATGGCCAAGAGAGATGGTGGAGCAATGCTAGATAAAGCAGTCTGATTCAGATAGAAAAAAACAACAACAATCTCTGAGGGAGGAACATTTATTTATTTTTATTTTTTTATAATAAATTTATTTTTTATTGGTGTTCAATTTGCCAACATACAGAATAACACCCAGTGCTCATCCTGTCAAGTGCCCCCCTCAGTGCCCATCACGCATTCACCCCCACCCACCGCCCTCCTCCCCTTCCACCACCCCTAGTTCATTTCCCAGAGTTAGGAGTCTTTATGTTCTGTCTCCCTTTCTGATATTTCCCACCCATTTCTTCAGGGAGGAATATTTAATCAAAGAACTGACCAATAAAGGGTAATGGAAGAGGAATTCAAGCATGGAGAAAAGTTCAGAGGCTTGGAGGCATGGATAAGCTTGATATATCTAAAGAATGATACAAATAACTGCTAGATATCAGTAAGGAAGATCATGGTAGAAGATGAGGTGAGAGATTGTGCTAGTCACTTCTTATGCCCTGCTTCACATCCTCTCAGTGTGGCTGAAAAGTGAAGTAGGAAAAAAGAGTCCCAGAGGAGGTGAATGAACTTTGAGCATGTGGTCAGAGAAGTCTTTATGGAGATGACACTGGGGCAGAGATCTCAGTAAAGTAAGAGCAAACCACTTGGATATTGGCTAAGTATATTCCAGAAAGAAGGAAGACCGAAGGCGAAGAACTTAAAGCAGAAGTCTTCTTGATGAATTCAAATCACAATGAGGTTAAGAACTGTTGGAGTGAAATAACAATTGGAGAGGGGAGAAGTTGCTCACAGAGCTCACAGGGGCCTCAGGGAACCAGCGGCCATCTGAAGGATCAGCTTTTATACTGAAAGACATCAGAATCCATTGGAGAGTTCTGAATGTAAAAGGAACATGAATGTAAGTTTTAAAGGAAGCATTTTGAATGTGGGGTTAAGAATAGACTATAGAGGCCAAAGCAGTGGTAGGAAGCCAACTTGAAGGCTGTATATTATATTAACCAGGATATAATAATTCATGGATCTATTTACAAAGTCTACCATCTTTACATTTATAAATTTTATGTATTCTTACTCTGATTTATGAAATGTTTTCATTTCTATTTCAAAGTAATCAATTCAACATATTTTAAAATATCTAACCTGCCAGATATGCTTCTAATTAAAAATGAAACTTTTATGCATTTCTATAAAATGAAGTTTTTGAATTCTTTATTCTTTCCTTTTTATTACTCCCTGTTCTTTGTTACATATTATGTCAATTATATCCTACTATTTACCTAAAAGAAATTTGGTAGAAATCAAGATAGTCAACAGTGTCATGTAATTGCTGTGATTTTGTGATTGATAATTTGGGTAAGCTATGGAATACGTTTACCTGTCTTTTAAGTGTTTTGAGGATCTTTGTTTATTTTCTAGAATATTCAGGGTTTTGATACTACTTTATAGATAGTTTTAGTAGTATCTAATTCAGACAATTTCTCTCTAGTCATCAAAGTTGAAGAAGTGCTTTTAAAAAAAAACTTTGAAGGGAGATAATGTTCTTATCTTAGTCATTTTGTGAAGAAGGCAAATATTTGAAAATTTTTCTACTTCTAAGGACTTCTTGAGACCATTTAAGAGACAAGAGGATCCTACAAAAGGTAATTTTTTTGTTTACATTTTGCTAGCACCACTTATGTTGCAATATGGAGGAATATTTCTCTGTGTTTGCTTTAGCCCTTAGGAGTCTACGCTAGTTGCATGTTAGGTTGGGCTTTAGGGTATTGCATCACTGAGCTGCAGGTAGACAAACACAAAGAGTTAAACTCTCATCTGTTTTGGTTCTCTCTTAGCTTCAACAGCAGTTGTCATATGGAATGAAAATAAAGTGGAGAAAGGATCTGCAGGGGGAGTCAAAAGATAATACACAGTCAACAAGGTGAGTTTGCTCACTAATGAAGCCATGGCACGGTAACCTTCCATTGCTCTTAACAAAATGGAAGAAAGTCTGCTTAACACTTCACCATATAGCTGCTATTTTTTCTCCTCAGCAGGCTCATTTCTTTAGGGCACACAGAAAATAGACTTTTAAAGGATGCCCTAAACTACTTTTGTGCACAAGGGATATTTGAGGAAGTTTGAGGAAAAATATTATATAAAACCTTTTGGAACAATCTAGGACAAAAATAAAGATTTTTATGATCCATAATTTTAAAAATTATGATGAATTCAAATATTTAATGGAAAGAGGTTAACTGTAATTGTCCTAAGAAATTTCTTATTTTCTCTATATTCCTAACAAAGTCTTCATTGATGTATATTCATGATAGAACAGAAGGAAAGATGGCTGTCTCTCAATTTCAGGTAATTGTATTAAATTCAACATCCTTTAAGAGTTGCCAACTCACAGGTCTTCCCAGAAGAAAATATGCCATTGGAGCTATTACATTCATCTTTACCCCGCTAGACTATCAGAGAAACAACTCATGAATTTGAAGCTCCTGTTTGGCATACAGTAAGTATTCAATAATGAAAATATTTTCAATTAGTAGTCCATAGTTATGAAATGAGAAAATACATGTTTAATTTTTCCTTATTTTTCATGACATTCACAATTTTGAGGAATATTATCTAGAATTTTGCAGAATGTTCCCCAGCCTGAGTTTGTCTATGTTTCTGTCATGATTAGAATGGAGTTATAAATTTGGGTAAGTTCAAAATCTGATCACATTGTATCAAAGAGTATATAATATCAATATGACTTACCACTGGTGTCTTTCTGTACTCTAATCTGTGGAAGTGAGTTACCAAATGTATCTCACAATCAAGAAGCTTATTGATGGAAGTGGTACTTACACATATTATTTGTGAGGTATAAGGAAGATTTGTATCTTCCCCTTTGACTAAGCGGCTTTAATATGGAGCTTAACTGGCTTCCCAGTCTCCATAAGAACAGGCTTAGTTTTTATGATTCCCTGCTCTTTAACTCACAGAAACCCCATATCCCTCCAGAACCTCATAAAGATGCCCTTGATACAATATTCCTGAGAATGTCTGGAGGCAGATCTGGAAAATCTTCCTTCAAAGCCCTTAATGCTTCTGAAATTTTAGACTTTTCACTAAATCATTTGGAGGTTTTCAGAGATGGGGATCAGATTAACTTAGATGCAGATTTTAATTAACTTACAGTTGGTGACTCCTCCCTTTCTCTGAACTCAAGTTTCAGTCTATATAACATATTGTTCACCAAACAAACATTTTATGAACACCTTTTATATTCATGCCAGTGTTCTAGGTCTTAAGGATAGTCCAGTGAATAATACAATCAAGATTGTTGCCCTTTTATTTAAGTAGTTAGAGAGGAATACAATCTGATAAGCAACTAAATAAAAACAAAATAGAAATAAAACCCACAGAATTTATCCTTTGGGCCATGAGCATCTAAGAGTAGTACAAAGAACAATGCTTTGCATATTATAGACAGCCAATAAATGTTTGAATGTTGAATGTTGAAGATATTACTTGGTGGACATAAATGTAAGCAAATTCATATATTTAAATAATATGAGACAACAACATCAAAATTTTCCTAAAATGATAGTGCATAATTGTGAAGTAGATGTACAACTGCATGAGCATTCATATTTGTATTTAAAACAAGTGTAATTGGACATAAATTATCAGCTAGATTGCTGTATGAATAACCTGCCAATATCTTTGGATTGCTTCACCATTCTGATTTAGAGCTATTTTCATAGAATATCTTGATATGAGAATAATCCCAAACTGCCAGAAATGGGGTAACTGTGCTTCACAGCACACTTGGGACACCCACTAGAGATGAGAACAAATTTGGAGAAATCAAGATAAACCTATGAAAAAATGATTAAGACAATAAAGCTAAGGTCGGAAACATGGAAACTGACTAAGTCAGAAACCTAGATTGGATCCACATTAACGTGCAGTGGCAAAACAAAAGGATCAGATCTGAGTTGAAGGAGTAAGGTACTAAAACAGAGAGGAAGATGTTAAGAGATGTCTAGTTATCAGTCAGGGATTTATGATACAGGAAATAGAGCAGGAAAAACTAGACAAGAGACCACTCTCCCAAGAATAATGACTGGGTTTCAAATATAATCCCAAATGAGAACTAGAGGAAAAACAGACAAAAGGATGAGTTGGGTCCAATGGAATTTTATAGAGAAGGATGGTAGGGGATCCTGATACCTGGGCACACTCAGGTGTGGCCTCAGGGCACCAGTATGTAAACAACCTGGAAGCACATTGACCATGAGAGTTAAATGTGCCTCCATATTTACTCTCATTGGTTTATTAAAGGTTTAATCTAAAGAAGTTCTTCAGTATGGGCAACATGAAGAGGCACAGGCTGACAACCACAATGTTAGTCTCCTTTCTGTATTTCCATTTATTTATAGATATATGAAAATTTCAGCATTTGTTATTTAATTTATTCATTCCAGCATTTATTCAACAAACATCTGTGGACCTATTATGTAAACCAAAACTATGTTATCTGTACAATCCTGTTTGTGGTAGAACAGCTCTTCATATTTTAGCAAAATACTGAAGCTATCTATATAATGGCCATGTGGGGATTAATTCTATCATGGATAGAATCCCAGGGGCAGCCTGAGGCAAAATAATCACATACAGATGTGCACGTGCACACCCGTACCTCCCCCCTCACACACACACACACACACACCCCCAAACCTGTGAGGGAAATTTGAGCAAGTCTGTTTTTATAAAACTGAAGTAAGTTGTGTAAGTATTACATGTGAATATACTCTTGAATACTAAATAATTTCTTTTTTAAAAAATTTATTTATTTATTCATGAGAGACAGAGAGAGAGAGAGAGAGGCAGAGACACAGGCAGAGGGAAAAGCAGGCTCCATGCAGGGAGCCTGATGTGGAACTCGATCCCGGGCCTCCAAGATCATGCCCTGGGCTGAAGGCAGCGCTAAACTGCTGAGCCACCCAGGCTGCCCTACTAAATAATTTCTAGTGGTGAATGAAACAGTTTATATTTGCATGGGACAAGGTCATTGATAAAAAGACAATTACCACGTTTTTGAGCCACAAAGTAGGCAAAAGCAAATCTCTATTGGGTGCCTATCTAGGGTAAGATACTACGTTAAAAGGTTCACAAATGGGGACTTCCTTAACTTTTACAACCATCATATCAGATACAGCTTCAGTCCCTTATCATTAACTAATCTGCTACTTAGAAGATTTAACCATCTTCAAGAAATCCTCATGACTTACAAAAATGCTTAATTTTGCTACAACATATTCTGATTCAAGTATACCTTGAGGTCAGTATCCATAATGTGATGATTTCTTCAACTGATTGGGATCTCACCCTCACCATTGGTCTCCTCTCTCTTCAAGTGAGCTCGTATCAACTAGTAACTAGTACAACTAGTATCCTAACTTGAAGGAAACAAAACAAACAATATTCCTTTTGAAAGTTGCCTTGACAAAAATCGAATAGGACATTGGTCCCTTATGTATAGAAACATTAAGATAAGAAGGTAGTACTTATATGAGTGTTTTTTTTTTTTTTTATACACCTTATGCGGGAGCATCTTTGCTCTAGTGGTCTAACAGAGACAGAAAACTCCATGACTATCAGACCGAAGCTGCTGCATTATTATTCCCATTCTTCAGACAAGGAAACTGAAGCTTAAGACAAGTAGAAAGCATGGTGCTTGTCAAGCTAGCAAATAGAGGCAAAGAACCTGTCTATATACACAGTTCATGTGCTTTTTGCACAGTTACTATGATCATGAGTTGAGTTGGAGATGGACTAGAAACAATCTTTCTTCCCAAAGGTCTCTTCTATGATGTCTTTGTTTCTTTTTTTTTTTTTAAACAAGGAAAGAGATGTACTTTATGAGAAAATTGTCAAAAGGAGCAAAAGGACAATCCCAATGTGGAAATAGATTAAAGAAGACCTACGGGAAAATTCAGAATGAAAAGGAATGCCATAGAACCTTTAAAAATAGAGGCACTTCCTTGTCTTGGGGACATTAAAGGTCTTGTCTAGAAATGCCACGTAAAATAAATTGAACCACACTCAGATCATTCACCTTGGGAGAATGAGTCACGCAATGTGCAAACTTTAAGCTGTCACTTTCAAAAACTGTGAGACTGACCTAAGACTTCACCTCTAGCAATCAGAATTGCGAAGTTAAAAAATTAAATGAAATAGCCAGATGTTGCTGTTAGTGGAATCGATGCCTTAGTTTAAACCACTGCTAGTGGAAGAATATACAGAAAAAAACAGCACTGACTTTTATTGACCTGAACTAGCTCTCAGAACAGCTTTGATAGGCTATAACTTACCTAAGAAAATAAATGCAAATCCTATCAAGGAATCTGGACTCTATCCTGTAGATTAAAGTTGGTGTAAGGGCATCATTCAGAACTTAAACCAGAGCAACTCTCCCAAGAGTAGATCCTATTTCACTCTGATGTGCTTCCAGGTTATCCTATACTTGTCTCTACATTATTAACTTTTTTGTTGTAATGACATACTCCTCTGAATAGTCCTTGACTATTAGCTTTTTGAGGGTGGGAACTGGGTCTTGTCCACTTTTACCTCAGCACATGGCATGGTGCTAGCCACACTGTAAAGTCTTAATAAATATTAGAATGAGTGACTGGGGTTTTGCCATTATCATGGAACCTGGACTGAAGGGGGAAGAAATCAGAAGAGGAAGAACCACTGGTATTATTACTATTGAGGAGGGGAAATAGAATTAAAATTGTTTGGTAACTAGTTAAAAAAAGTAAAGACAGAAGGGAGAGATCGATGTTTATACCTGTGTTTCTTTCTAGGTGACTGTGAGTAGAGATGTAATTAGTCAGTATCAGGAATACAAAGATAGAAGCAAGTTTGGAGAATAGGGATAATGACTTTTAACACTTAAGGATTTTATGTCTTAATCGCAAAACTGTGCTTGTATTCATGGCCTGAGTAACAGTTCTGCTTCACCACACACTACAGCATATCACCAATAGCATTTAGTAGTTTTTGCATTAACTTCTTATCCTTACCTCTTCTTATTCTTTCATAATTAACTAAGTAGTATGTTATTCTTTTAGGAGGAGTTATTTTCCTTGCCAAACATATTTTCCTGGAGCAAGTCCTTCTGAGTTATTTATGTAAAATGTGTTTAGCTTCGTTGTCATGACTGAAAATAACTTGTTCCCAACCTTCTTAGCAATTTCCCTGAGAAAATGTGCAGCCAAATTCCAGAGAGTGCACAAGTCAATTACCTTTGGTGGGTCTTGATTTAGTGACTGAAGTGCTGTGCATAAGTCATCACTGCTATCTTCTGAGTGTCCTTTTTCAAGAACTGAGGTACATGGGAGAGGTCAGAGATATGGTGGGGAGACAACTGTTTTTAAATCCCAGTCTTGTCACATTTACTTAATCTCCATGAGCTTCAGTTTCTCTAACTGTAATCATATCTTTAGTAATACTCATCGTGCTGCTGTAAAGATGAAAAGAAATAATGTAAGAGGAAGTTTCAAATGCAGATGTCCAATTACATATCCATTCAGTTGCTGCTTATGCTTGTGTTTGAAGATTTTTGTCTTATATAAAAAAGATGTAAAATTCAAGACTAACTAAAGAACAAATAGAGAGCCACTAAAATGAAGAGATAGAAAACCTTATGATATTATTTTTTAATGTGAAGGTAACACTAAGCTTGTAGATTGTGAAATATATTCTATAAAAGTGTCAGAATTCAAAAATATTTCAGCAAGCTTAAATAGCGATTTGGAAATAATTTAATAGGGTAAAAGCCCAGGGACTTTTAGTTGACTCCTCAGCTCACTGAATAACAATATAGTTGCTTAAAAAGGAAATCCAATTCTAATCTGTATTAGTAGACCTGAAGGGTCCAGAGCAAAAAAGGTAACAGTCCACCATTGTACTTGTCAGTCATCAGAGATCATCATGTAGAGGAAGAGGGAGATTTTGTGCAAAGACTGGTATGGTGATGAAATATCATATAAGTGATAGTCAAAGAATTGTGGAAGCTTAAGACAAATATTAATTGTATCTTCAGTGAAATGAAATAGGGGAATAAGGTATGCTTTATTCCCCCATTCCAGTTACCTATTGTAGCATAACCAAACTTAGTCGTCTAAGGCAACAAACTTTTAATTATGCTCATGGCTTTTGTAGGTCAGAATTTAGAAAAAGCACAGCAGGAATCCTTCTCTTCTCCATAATGTCAGCTGAAATGATGTCTTAGTTTTTGTTCAAGCTGCTGTAACAAAATGCCATAGACTTATCAACAACAAAAATTCATTTCTTACAGTTCTAGAGAGGCTGGAAATCTGAAATCAGGGTGGCTGGCTGAGTTCTAGTGAGAATCCTCTTTTGGGCTGTGGACATCTGACTTCTCTTTGTATCTTCCATAGCCAAAAACAGAACTAGGTCTCTAGCCTATTATAAGGATGTACTAATCCCATTTGTGAGGGTTCCACTCTTCATGCATGAATTACCTCCCAAAGATGACTTGATGACATAGCTTCACATGCCTCAAATGCTTGACTGTTAGTATATGGATAAGCCAGAGGAGTTACTACCAAGAAATTGTATTAACTAATAAATCTGGATCCTAGGCTAGGATGGCAGAATGACAGACTCAGCTGTGCTGTCAACCATGGCAATTATGGGGCTTCTCCAGCTTCATGACCTCAGGATAGCCTAACTCCTAACATGGCAGCTCTGGGTTCCAACAATAAATGCTCCAATGAATAGGGAAGAAACTCCATGGACTTTTATGATTAGCATTGGAAGTCACAGAGTATCACCTTTGCATAATCTATTGTTTGAAGCTGTCAGAGTCAACCTAGATTCAAGGGAGGGGATATAGTTCTCACCATGCCTTAAAATGTTCGGGGAACCCCAGGTGCCTCAGCAGTTTAGCACCTGCATTCGGCCCGGGAGTGATCCTGGAGACCCGGAATCGAGTCCCATGTCGGGCTCCCTGCATGGAACCTGCTTCTCCCTCTGCCTGTGTCTCTGCCTTTCTCTCTCTCTCTCTCTCTCTCTCTCTCTCATGAATAAATAAATAAAATCTTAAAAAAAAAAGTATATGAAGACATCGAGGAGGGCACATGATGAGATGAACATTGGGTGTTTATCCTACATGTTGGCAAATTGAGTTTAAGTAAAATTTAAAAACAAACTAAGAGTATTTGAAGACAAGGATCTCGTTACTCTGTGAATCTCAGAAGAGTCAAAAAACTTGGAATTTGAATTACCACCATTACTTGGTGACAGTATTTAAAACAGAAAAATCTTGTGAGATTATCTTGAAAGTAATTTTCAAAGCATGGATGAGAGGCCAAGTGAGAATGGTTCAGTATTCATAGGTAGTTCATCATCCTAAGGGTGGAAAGTCACAAAACAAGGGCATGTGTGATATCCAAATTACTTGTATTCTAGACTATGGCTTGTATCCAAGAGGGGATTCATGGCAGGTCACTATATGTAATTATGTATGAAGATTTCTGAGCAATCATAATTTCTGCTATTGAATACTGTCTAGTTTATTAGTAAGGAAGGGAAAGTGAAATTAGATCATTCTATTCTTGTTCACAAAAGGGAGAATACACAGGCTAGACTAACCGATAGAAAGTAATAGGAGCATCTTTTATTTGCAGCTATGAATTCATGGGTACAGTCATTTAGAACAAGATCATACCTAAAAGAGAAAAAAGAGTACTAAGGATTAGGAGTGAGAAACAAACAACTGGCCTAAATGAATTGTCAGGTCAGTGAAGATTTGAGCTATGTATCTAGAGTTGACATGCAAGATCAAGGGTCAGAAAATTTAGAGACAATAAAGCAAAACTACTAGATAACTAAAAACTGGCCAGTTCAAATAAATGCATATCCAAGGACGGGCTTTTAGGTATTCCATCATGTATTCAGAACAGGTCCATGATCTTAGGTGACAGATAGAGCCCATAGAAATAGGATCTCACAGGGATGAGGTGAAGAAGTCTTATATCTTTATCCACCTTTACCCATATTTTATGCACCTGCTCAGCATGGCTCACTAAACCATTGGCCATGTATGAGACATGGATCAGGAGGAAGACAAATAACACTATTGCCAAACCTGTATCATGTTCCATGAATTCATAGTCAAATATCAGGCCAAGGCAATTATGAATAAGATGGTTTCCAGACCAGATATTTCCAAGAACGTCAGGGGCTGATATTTAACTGGCTTCAAATGTGGATCTAGAATAAGGCAGTGAAGAGAAGTGAGGTTGTCTGTGGGCATAAGAGACGTCTGGAAAGAGATGGAGCAGATAAAGATTTAAAGAGGTGATAGGACACTTAACACTAAGGAACACATTCCTTACCTCTTTAATGTGTATAAGGGAATTTTGCTAGAAAACTTACATATTATCGCGTGGAATTATTATGAGAAACAAATAAGTTTGCATTTTCAAAGTACACAGAAAGTATGTTTAAAAAAACTCAAATAAATATTGGTTGAATAAAATATCTTTCCAAAGTTGTTTCCTGTTTACTCACTGAGCATCTTCATCTTTTTTAGGTCATGTGTCCTTCATTACATGGGCTACTTGCATCTGGCTTTTATATTCTGGTTGCTATATTTAGATATTTTAATTGACTCCTTTCACAGGGCAAGGTGTGTGACTCAATCATTACTCCCAGCTAGTACATTGTTCATTGTAATTTGCTCTTCAGGGTTTAGTGACTTTGCTTGGTTGATCAAATTTGCCTAAAACAGACAAGCCTACACTTCCCAAATATGAACTGTTAAAGAAAAAAAGTAAATTATAATGTCTGTTTGTAAAAGTCTGGAGATTAGTGAATAGAATCTAAGCATAGGAAAGCCCCAGTGGCTCAGTGGTTTAGCGCTGCCTTCAGCCCAGGATGGGATCCTGGAGACCCAGGATCGAGTCCTGTGTCAGGCTTCCTGCATGGAACCTGCTTCTTCCTCTGCCTGTCTCTCTATGTCTCTCATGAATAAATAAATAAAAATCTTTAAAGTAAAAAAAAATAGTCTAAGCATAATTCAAGTAATAACTAGTAATTTATGAGTTTAAGTCCAATAAAATTGACTGTATTCTGTGGCTTTGCCAAACATTTTTTTTCACCCCTCCCTCTGTTTTTTTTTTTCATTTATTTTTGTTTTACTTATGAAAATGGCTTCATTTAAGAAGAGTGTCAACTTTCAAAAAGAGGTTAATCAAACTGTCAGTCTGAGTCAATTAATTTAAATTGGTTTTTATTTTATCCTTTGCTAAAACTAGATTCTCTGAATGAAAAGCAACTCTATGGATATTGAATCCTCACACACACACAAAGAAAACATTAACTGCCACAGGTAGGCTGATAAAGTCTAAATCACTTAAAAAAATTCTTTTTAGCTTGCACAAATTAATTGGAAACATCTTGGGAAATGGAGCTAACCATAAAAAAGAAAATAAAAATTACCTATTTTTTATATAATATGAATTTTATGTTCTTTCCTTCAGATTATGTATGCACATCTACATATCACATGCATGCATATATATAAATATATATACATTCACATGTACAACACTGTATTTTTTAAACATAATTTCAATTAATTTAAAAAGTCATGTGAAACACATGTACAAATAATTCTTATAATTGAATTCTTAGTATCTATTTTTCAGTTTATATAGGCCATATGTCCTGTTTGATACTTCAGGTACATTCTTAAAAACAAGCCTGAAATTAAAAAGTATATTAAGTACAAGCTTTTCAATAATTATTTCCTAATATTTTCCTATTGAAATGTTCAAGCGTGTCCATAATGGTGAAAAACCTATATTAGCACAGAAAGCTGGTGATAGTTTCCATCTTTGTGCCAGAAAACATAAGAGCATTCTATAAAACATAAAACAAAGTCAGGGGGAAAAAAATCAACCACTAATAACAAACTCTAGCAGGGGATCCAGAAAAGTGTTCATCCAGTAACTTGAGGTCTGAAGGTGACAAATAACTCTATTAGTGAGAACTGAGGCATGTGGCTATACCTAGTTGCAGGGAAAGTTGGCAAATACATTTTCAAGCCACCCAGAGCAGTCCTGTGTTCTGCAACTCTATTACTATGGAAGAAGGGAGACTAGACTTTAGCAATCAATCAACAGTGCCACCATATTCTATAATTATTATTCACTGCAGAAAAAGTCATTTTAATGACTACACTTTTGTTCCCTGTAATTTAAATGCCCCCTTTCTCTATATCAAATCAAGTGTCTATAAAAGGCAAGTCTTTACAAGACTTTATAGCTGTTACAGAATAAAAATACAAAATATATGGACCATAGATTGCACTGGCAACTTTTGATTATATTGGATACTTGGAGTTAAAATTGACCAGCCCAGGGCCCCCACCTTTGACCTGAGGAATCAGAGAAAGAATCAAGTACTTCTATTACAGCTGCTAGAAAATCCTTATTAACCTTGGGACTGGGTTTGTAAAAACCAATCAAAATGCTATTTTCTGTTGTTCTCCCTTTAAATTGTACATGTATATAATATATGTATTAAATTATAAATATTTATATGTAAAATTTACCATATTAAATTGTAAATATAAATATAATATGTATTAGGTATACAAGTAATATATATTAAATCACTTAATTATATAATTTAATTTTTACATAATTTAATAAAATAATTGCATCATAATTTAATAAAGAAATAATCTCTAGTATAGAGATAGATATGCATAGAGATCCTAGAGATCTTTTTTTTCCTATGTTGTTCCTTTTCAATTCACCCTGATACTGTTAGATTGGTGAAATATCTTCTTGATTTTTCTCTGAAAATACTGACTAGAAGTTTTAAAAATTTTCTTCTGTCCTTTGAATTTTCTTATATACTCAAGAATCTACTTTTAGTTTCTTCATTTGCTGTTTTTTTTTCTTTTTTCATGCTCCAGGCTTTCTCAAATGTCTAAGTATTTCCATTTTTCTTGTTGTTTTTTATTGTTTTTCCATTTGTATCTAAGAATGAGAAGTTAGACAAGTAACCAAGGCAGTACTTTCGAATGACTTGATGTTTGAAGGTCTTTGTTTTAGTATGAATTGTGGAGATACAACATTACGCTTGGCATTCCTAAAGACCAGTAGGAGTGGTGGTTTTACTCTGATGTGAAAACAAATCCTAGATCATTCACTCAATTTTTAGAACAGATACTTCTAAAAAAAAAAAAAGAAAGAAAGAAAGAAACTTCTAATTTTTACTTTGGAGAAAATGCCTAATTATGAGTCACTGATTGCATGGAGGTGGGAGGAAAGTGAAAATTCCTTATACTATATGTAAACTATTACCTTTACAGTGAGGCCCATTTTTATTCCAAATCTCTTTCCTATGCACCTTTGCTTGTTCTGGGCTTCTTATTCTAAATCTTTCAATCTCTCATCCATGCCAGCCTACTCCAGGCATATGACATGCTTCATGTTTTTATACAGTGCTTCACCAGTGTCTTCAATCGGCTTTACTTCTTTCAAAAATATTTAATATTGTTGATTATGAGATCCAATACTTTTATTTCTTTAATACAATTTTAAGGGACTTAAGGAGGATGAAGCGATTAATTCATAGACTAAGTCTACCATCTTGAATCAGTTGCATATTTGTATACAAATAGAATATTATTGTACATACTGTTTTGAAATTTTCCTCTTCAGTTAAATAGATATCAAAAATACATTTTAGGGACACCTGGGTGGCTCAGCGATTGAGCATCTGTCTTTAGCTCAGGACATGATCCTGGAGTTCCATGATTGAGTCCCTATGAAGAGCCTGCTTCTCCCTCTGCCTATGTCTCTGTCTCTCTCTCTGTTTCTCATGAATTAATAAATAAAATCTTTTAAAAATACATTTTATTCATTAAATACCTTCCTATAACAGTATTTTAATAGTTACATGAAATAACATTTAATGGGTGCATACAAATTTATACACTTATTTGGGATAAATTATTTCCTTATTTTCCCCATTTTTAAATAGTGATCAATATATTCTTTTGTACTTAAGTCTTTATCCTGTCAATAATTACACTCAAGATAAGTGCCTGTGAGTTAAATTACCAACTGAATAAAAAAAACAGATTCAAAAACTGATGAGCTGCCAATTAGTATATACAAAGCGTGACAATTTATATTTCTTTTTTCTAAAGATTTATTTACTTATGTATTTTAGGGGTAGGGATAAGGGAGAGGCAGAAAGAGTTTTAAGCAAACTCTGTGCTGAGTGCAGAGTTCAATGCGGCGCTCAATACCACAACCCTGAGACCACCGCCTGAGCTGAAACCAAGAGTCATATGTGGAAAAAAAATACCCATTCTCTGGGTTTTATTATTTTCATGATGAGCCAATAGATAGCAATTAGAGTTTATCATTGTTTAATTTGCATATTTGATGACTGCACAAATTGAAGAAAATTTTATATTTTTACTAATTATTTGTCACTCTTGCTGAATTATCTATCTACACTCTTTACCCATGTTTCTATTAACTTGTTCTCATATTTCTAATTGATTTCAAATACAGGGAAGATATCAAACTTTATCTTTTTACTTTTCTTAATATTTTTCCAAATTTATTTTTAATATTTTTGTTGGTTTTGTTGATTTATTGATCTAAAAGTTATGTTGTAGAGAAACAAAATATATCACATTGATTCTATATTTTATCTCCATTACTATCATGTTTTAAAGTTTGTCTATCTCCAAATTCTATAAGTAGTCACTTTTTTGGCAATATTTTTTATTTATAAATATTCCAGGATCTAATTAATCTACAACCTAACTTGGTAGGCCTATGAGCAATGATTTACCTTAATTTTTTGCCAGATATTTAGCCAAATGGTCTCCAAACTATTTATGAAAGATATGGATTTTACAGATTGATTTCAACTGCCAAGCAAATTAGAAACATAAATATGTGGAGAACTAGCACCTATTATCTTCTATTCCATTTCGTTTGTACCTTGTGTGTGTGCATATCCTTCCTCACCCTAGAATGAGGCAACAAACATGTGGGCATGCTCAATTTTTCTTAACTGGTATGGGAAATGAGGGAGTCTTTGGTGTAGATTACTTTCTGCCTCTGTGGCAATTGAGTACTTCTCTCATATACACAGCAAGTGAATGTGCACAATACCTATTCAAAATTTCAGAATGTAAAAGACTTCATTTAGCCATCTATCATCCTAACTTAATTAGGATCTAATTCTTGGAGTACATGGATTTTAGGAAAACTAAAACATGTAAGGTATGTATTGTCCTCAAGATTGTCCTGGGAATGCCAAGGAAAAAAAAATCACACACACAAACCTGTTTCCTTCACAGAATGGTACCAAGAGGCTGAAGAATGAGCAGTTTTAAATAGTTTTCATGTGTCCATGAGTCAGGGGAAAGGCTGTGAGGGAATTAAAAAGGAACTTGCTACCTTCCTCTTTCCAGTCCCCTATTCCATAAAGCTAGTCTGAACTATGATATGACGTGGAACCCAGATTACTCCATTTATTATTTCTCATCTAGCTCTACCTTCTCATTCATGTCAATTCCAAGCAAATAACATTATTGAATAACTAAACAGACTTAGTTTATGAGACTTAGTTTTAGTGTTAGTTTTCTCCATTTTCTATTTCCTCCCTAATCTCTTTTAATGTTTATAGCAAGAGCTTCAGTGAAATTGAATTCTGTGTACTGTATGTGATTTTTGAGCCAGCACTCTATAGTTTCTTGATTCAATTGTTGAGAATTGATTAATAGTAAATACATAATGAAATAGTGTTCAATATGTGTATAACATGTGATGTTAGGTACTTTCAGGGGTTAGCAAATCTGCTTTTGAAGAGGAAAAGAAATATGTATTAATCAGCTAACGCAGATCATAGAACAATAATTATTATAGGTCTTCTTTTAAATTCCATGGTTTTACAATTGGACAAACTGGATTTGAATCCTGTCTTGACCTTCTATTATTGATCTTACTTTGAGAAAGTCTTTAATTCTTCTGGGTTTCAATTACCTCATCCTTGAGTATTAAATGAGATATAGGCCAGATGCATAAATGTTCAACAAGTGAGAGTTATTATTTTTACTAGTGTTATTTGTTTTCCTTCAAATGCCCCTTTATTTTCAGCAATGCTACTCAAAGTGTGGACCTTGAACCAACAATACTAGCATCAAGATTGTTAGGAATCCACATTCTCTGGCCCCCACCTGGACTTACTGAATTAGAAATTGTAGAGGTAGAGCCCAGCAATCCACGGTTTAAGAAGCTTTCCAGATAATTCTGATGCAATACCAAGTTTGAGCTCCATTGATTTACGCCATATCACCATTAGTATGAAATTTTCAATAAATCTTACTGGACCAAAAATAAAATACAACTAAAAATCATCATGGCAGCCACACATGACAAAATAATTATATATATAATACATTCATTCTTAATTTCCTTATGAACTAAATGGATATGTTAGCAGTATTTACCAGGATAAGCTAATGATTCACAAGCATTATTCCAAGCATTGATATGCTAATGGTCAAGACTGGAATCATAGACTCAGCTACACCTCATTGCTTTGTATAAATAAGCTCTACGATATTTATTTCTAATCATATCTCAAATAAAGGCCAATAATTTGAAATTTTTCCATGTTATTCTCCCTTCAATCTTTTTTAAAAAAGATTTTCATTAAATTGTTTTGAGCATGAGTCAGAAATATCTCCTGGGCTACACCACCAAGTAGTTATCCACATATGGAGAGAGTTGAGATGACTCTGACCTCCAACACTTTGCTTAGAAAACTGCCTTCCCAGAAATTTAATGTGTGAATTCTATGGTTTCAATTTTCCTGCATTATAGGTATCAGCTCAAACTGGCAACTGCAGTCTTTGAGGTCAGAAGACAGTATTAATAGACACACCGTTAGTATTGCAGCTGTGTTAATGTGAAGTTTGAACCCACTGGTCTGAAAAAAAAAAAAAGGCAAAATGTATGTGAAACTTTCTGTAACTCCTCACAGTGTGAACTTTTACTCAGGTTTTCAGAACTGACTTCCTCCTCTACCCCACTCTCATTCCCACTGGGTTTTTTTTATTCATGTTTTAAAAATTGCAGGAATCTATTGTTAAACATTTATAAGAATTTCTTTTACTTTTCAAGACATTCAAGTAGTGGTGCCTTTTGAAATATCATCAGATACAGAGTTCCCTTTGGGAAACCATTAAGTCAAAAAATTTACTTTCTTTTCCCTAAGGTAATACAGTGGTTTATCATTCACTTTCTAAATTCCTTAATTTGGTTCCCAAGAAGTTACCATTTTATGTGCATTGTCAAATATCTGATGAGAATCTACTCACTTTAAAGCTGTTAGAATAGTTCTCAAAATTCCTAAAGGGCTTAAGTTTTGAAGGCTTTCTTTAGTGACTTCAAATTTTGTGTTTCTCTTTGGAATGCAAGATAGCAACTGTGAATGGAATGAGTTTGAATTTTTCAGATAGCAGTTTGGTTTTAAACCCTAAAATCATTGCCATTTAGTTTTTAAAAATACATGGTAATATTAAAGGGAAAACAAGCATAAAATAAGCATGTATTTCAAGAGCAACAATCATTTTACCTTTTTAAATTATGTGCCCTTTACAAACTTTAGACAGATACCTCAGAGCCAGTAGAGAAACAATGCGAAAAAGGATGGGTTTGGGAGCTAAGAGGGAAATGACTGCTTTACCGTGTATTAACTCTGTCTCCTTGAACATGCCACCTAGTGAACTTTTATAACTACGAGTTCTCTCAGATGTACTGCCAAAGATTTTGATTAAATTGCTCTGAGCTAGATTCTAGGCATCCATAGTTTGTAAAGCTCCCCAGGTGATTCCAATGAGCGGCCACCGTTCAGAATCGCTGCACAAAGGCATCAGTCCTGCACCTTTCATGGGCTTCAGAAATACCTGTGGAGATTTTCCAAATTTTATATGCCCGGTTTTTAACCTTGGATGACTCTGATTCAATAGAATGGGACAGATTATCCTTAGGAGTTTCAGGAAGATTTTTTGGTGTCACTATTTTAGAATGTCTAAAATCTTAGAGCTGTTCATGTTACCTTAATTCTGCCTCAGTTTCATAATGGCTTCTAAGTGACTTCTACATTTTCTCAGTTGATGACAACCATTTTGTGAAATATATATGGCAAAAATTGTCACCCCTACTTGACAGATCAAAATACTTGAGTTTAGGAAAACTAGGTAGGCTTACTGTTAGCACTGGGTAAATGACAAAGATTAAATTCATGTTTAGGTTGTTTTAATGACAGTAATAATTATTATAATTTATCCAGGGTTTACTATTGCTAGCTCTTGTGCTAAGAGATTTATGTTACTTTTTATATTAATTAACTGATTCTTTCTTTTCTTTTCTAACTGAGGAAATTCCAGAAAATAGTATTATTTTATTCAAATGTGGTGGTAAGCCAACTAAGCCTATGTGGAACACTGAAAATTATACTGTGAAATTTCTGCTATTTGCTTACTGATTGGAAGTCCTCACTCATATCAGGGGCCCTTCCAATAAAGAAGAGGTGGCTTTGAAAGAAAGTATGTCAGGGATATTTATATCCACTGACTAGTGATCAATTCACCTGAATCAAATCCAACACATTACACAATTTTAGTCATGATAGAAGAGTACTGTTTTGAATATGACTGAAATTGTGAAATGTATTCAGTTTTTAAATAATCAGGAAACATGTTTAAAGATTAATATTTTAAAATTCATTGACTTTTTATGAACATAAAATAATAGAAATTCGAGGGATCTCAAAATCTATTACTTTCAAAATCAGGTCTCTATATGTAGAGTTTGCTTGTGTAAAACTTCAAATAATAAATATGATTATAGGTATTATAAAAATATTGTGTTGAAAACAATATTACGATCTTCCAGAAAACTGTTTCCATACCATGATATCCAGTGGCTTGGTTTTGGTTTTTTAGGGTGAAGATAAGCAAGTTTTTCTTCAACATAATACTTGTAAAAATATTCAAAGCATTTTCATCCCCTCTAATACTGTAATTGATGAAAACACAATTGGTTGACTTTCTGTTCATATTAAACTCTCATTGATCTTTTTCCTTATGTATACACTTCTTTAGGGAGAGAATCAGACTGAAAAGCTTACCTTTTCAATATTTATCAGAGATTATTTTCTGTTTCAGTCTAGTAAGAATTTCCCCCTCTGCTCCGATCCTTTCTTTTCCTTTTTTAGAGCCTGTGTTTAGACTTGGAAGAGTAAACTATAATATTAGCCCTTAGTTGAGGAAAGAGACAACATAAAAAAGTGATTTTTATGACATTTCTATAGATTTATAAGATTCAGTACGTATTCCTTTTGTTTAGGGCAAAATTATGAGACTGTTGCTTCCCATAATTTCTCTTTTACAAATGCTAACTCTATGTTATTTAACAAGATGACAATTTCTGCATAGCTGGACTTCTAAGGTGGGCTATGCTTGTTTATCTCATTTTGTTGCTTTTATTATAAACTATATTTTCAACAACATAGATCAAATTTTTCAAGATCCTATCTTACAAAAGAAAGACTTCTAATAACTACTTATCTTTTCTATTGCTTCTAGTTATGAAATGACTGCTGTCTGTCTGTGGATTAATTACCCAAGAGAAAAACCATCACTGGAATTATGGAACTTTTAATGTTAAAGAACATTAAGTAACATTTACACCAACACTTTTATTTCAAAATTGGATTAATTTCAATCCAAAAGGTGAAGTGGCTTGCCCAAATCTGGGAAGCTAGGTCATAGTTCAAAGGTGACATAAACTAAGGAAATTATCCTCATCTGTTGTCTAGGTTAATGCTCCATTAATTGGCATCTCTTATATTCGTTATAAAGCCCTTGAGCAATATTAACCCTGAGGAAATTCATGTTTTAATAGTGTGAAATATTGTGTATATGTATTTACAACACAATATGTTTTCCATGAAAGTATCAGAAATAAAACACTGACAAAAAGTAGAAAAGATGACTTTTAACTGATGAGTCAAGGAAGAACTTTCAGGAAGAATATTGCTTGATCTGCATTTTGAAAGAGAAGCTATTGCAAATATAAATAAACAAATAGCTTCTAAAGGTAAAGTGAGTATGATATGCAAAGATATGCCTCTTTAGGAAACAAGGCCCAATTCTCTGCCTAGAATGTAAATTTTATAAGGAAGAGGAGAGCAACAAGAGATTAAGATGAAGACAAGCAGATGGGAGACCCTATGTATCAAGCAAAGGGGTTTGGACATTAGCCTTTATTTTATATGCAACTGGCATTGAAATGATTTAAATTTCAATGATTAGAAATTTTATTCCAGGTTTTCTCTTCTCTTGCTGTATATTTTCTGATTCATTCATGATCTACTACATGTGGATGCCTATAAATGTGTTTGTCTATTTAGTCACAGCCTCTATTTTGAATTCCATGATTATTGAGTGTTTCTATGGTGAGATGCTGACTAAAGCATAGATTAAATATTAATAATACTGCATGTATTATATTATCTCCCAACTTTGTTCTTATGAGCTATTCCTGATACATGCTAATGATAACAGTAGTTGTCTGGAAAGTGGTTGAATTTTTTTTATATCTCTCCAACCAGCCAGAAGGCCTTCAGGATGTAATGAGAAAGACGAAATCCCTCTTAAATATTTTCTCTTAACCTATCTCAAAATACGGTATTGATCCTATGCTCATATGCATTTTTCTAAATAAATATACTGTTAGAAAGAAATATCTTTTATATATGGTACATACTATATTTTATGTAGTAAATCAATAGTATTTTTTCTTCAGTGATATTGTTTTACCTAATTTCTAAGGGCAATGAGAAGTCATCACTGTAAAAACCAAGAAACAGAAAAATTTATGCAAGTCCCTCATTTCTGAAATCCCAATGAATCCTATTTGTTCAGTAAGTTAGACTCCTATCTATCATCTGCTTGATCACTTTTGTGGACACAGGATCTAGTTACTATAGTGTAAAGGAGCTGGGTGATGAAAAATGAATTCAACGTCTTAGTAAATAATCTTTGGAGAAAGTAGTATTTGAAAAAGAACAATCTGGTTAAGATATATGCTTTCATATGAATGCAGATTAAGGGGATTTGGTTGCCATTGCCCACAGGTACTGGAGAATTACCATTCTTCAGCACATCATGATCATATAGAGTGGGAGACAATAAGACTAAGTTTATATAAGGTGGCTCAGCATGTTGAGCAAATGTTATTCTCATGACAATGCAGTTTACCTGCAATTGAATCTCAGTTCTGGTCCTCTAGTTATTTATGTTTTTCTCACCTACTAGATGCTAATGGAAAAAAAATTACCTCCCAGATTTTGATAGGATTAGATAAACTTTCTCATTTAAATTAGTGCATGTCATTGCATATGTTCAAGAAAGTTTAATTCCCCTTTATTGTCTATACTTTGTTGGGAATTTCTGAAACAACACATTACATACAAATATAATTCAGTTGTAGGAATTAAAAGTATCTTCTGAGCTATATTAATAGACATATAGACAATACTTTAAAGGAATTATACAGGGACATTTCCCATAAAGGGGTAACATAAAGGTGATTCTAAGGAAAAGAATGGCTGTTTTAAACTGTTACTTTTTTTCCTGTATAGTTTATAAATGATAGTTTTGTGTGTTGTATATAATTTTAAGAAAACAAAAGAATCCTAATCATTTATTAGTCTTTTTTCTATAATTAAATATATTAGCTTATAATGCTATTTATGCATAAGCCCTGATGATCTTCCCATAAGATGGATTTAGACAAACTGAAATTCCAAATGATATGCAAATGAGTTATTTCATAAATGGAACATGACTCAAAGATGTCAAACTCATTGATTTAGGTTGATGTCTTAGAAAATAAAATATATGAGACAAATAAAAAGTAATGCATTCTATTTGCTATAGGAAAACACTATGCAAAATCAGAGTGATGTCTATCATATGCATACTTATAATATTTCATAAATATATTAGCCCAAATTGTAGGACATAACTCCAATAATATTTCTTTCTAAGAGGGAAAGCATTTCCCACCATTTTGTACTTGTGCTTATTGATTTTCTGTTGCTTCCCATGAATGTAATGGAGGTGACAAAAATGGATGCTGGCGATACACTTACTTATGTGCCATAGCTGTCCCTTTTACAAAGTGGAAAAGTGATCTGTTTATGTAATGTTGCAGACCAGATTCTCCCTCCGACACCAATTCAGAATTCCCCTTGTTATCTTCTGGGTGTGTGAGAAGATATTTAGGAACAAAGTGTATCCCTAAGAGAAAATACAAATAAGCCATACTATTTTCAGGCCAAACTTATTCCTTCATGATTCGTGACACAAGAATACATTTTGTTGGTATTCATACAGATAAATTAACAATGACACTATTATACCATTTCCAGTACACTGTTACATAAGTGGATTTTGCATAATTTATGCAAATAAATTTCTGTATATTCAGCTGAACCATTAAATCACCTCATTTCCAAATATCTATTCAATTAAACTAATGAAGTTGTAGAACATAGTTATAGAACAAATAATAACAGAATATAGAGACAGCTGTCAATATAATTCCACTCTGATTCATGCCTTACTCATAAGCATTTTCCTTGATATTTAGGTATCAGAAGCAATGGTAGAGTAATTTTGTACAGCTTCTGGATTCAAGAAATAAGTGTAGAAAAATGAATAATTTTGAGTAAAATCTCCCTGAAATTATGACATACTAATTTAGTTTTCCAATTCATCATTCCTCTTTTTCTTTTCCCTCTTCTATCCTAAACAAATCCAGCTGCTATTTCTGGTTTCTATATTTTCTTAATAATCTGTCACTCTCCCCTTCACCTAATGTTGAAGCCTAGTGATATCACTGATCCTATTTCTTCTTCATGTCCCATGACAAACATATCATCAATTTTTGTCAGTTTTTCTTTTTCAATCTCCCACAAATATCCTTGCTCCCTATTCCTATCTGCCAACATATTTCAAATTTAAACTCTCATTTGTGACTAGCTAGACTATTGTAATCTTGCCACTGACTTCGCTATCACCAGGCTCTCGCCCACTCTATCTGGCACCCTAAGACCTCAAGTACTGCTTTGATTGCGACCTTCCTCTGCTAAAAATCTTTCAGTAACTCTCAGATGACTGCCTGATCACTTCCCATTTAAAATGAATAAAACTATGACCCTGGTTTAAATTTAAATTTTTGCTTTATATCTCACTCTGCCATAAACCTAGGCAAGCTGTTACATTCACTAGCATTCATTATCCTCCAATGGTATCCTTATACTTCTGCATTTGTCATACCTTCTATAAAGAATACTCTAACCATAACCTCCTCCTATGTAAACCCTACTTATAAGACCCCTTCCTTAAGCAAACTTTCAATGTTTCTCTAATAGTTTTATTGCACTCAGCACTGATCTTAGTATGTTTTGTATTCTACTCAATTATGTAAGTTCTTTTTTGCCACTCTGAGGGCAGAATTAGTGTGCTAATTTTGGCCCTTAATAGTATTTTATAATCATTATGTAGTAGACTTTTATATAAATATACAAATGGCCATTGTATATGTGTACATATGTGTATACATCTGTGTACATACGCATCTCATTACACACACAAACACACACACACATATACATTTCTCCTATCACTATTTGTATTCTCCCTCCAGGCTTAAGAGAACCTCGAGCTTATGGCAAAAATCCTGTAATGTTCATCTTGTTAGAATATGAGATCCCTCATTAACTCAGAGTATTAAATGAAACAGTTGAGTTAGTAACCAAATCGACAAAGAACCAGTTGGATATATGTACGATTAGGGACTTTATCATTTTGTTCTTAGATTAATTATATGGTTCATTATACTGGAATGTGCGCTTAATTTAAACTAGTTTTTCCTTAGACTTTGGTCTAGTTTTATATGCTTTCCCTTTAAAAATAAGAATTGTATTTTATATGTCTGACTCTGACAAAATAAAGAATTGAGGATGAAGAACTTGGCCCAAACAAAGAGAACAAATGTTAAATGAAAACGGAATACATGATATATCAGTGACTTCTCTGGGTAACAATGAGCTGAGGGTATTTGTCAGCACTACTCTGTAAAGCTAGCAGTTTGCATATTCTATTCAAAATACTGAGGTCACCATAAAAGCAGATGAACCTTTTTTTTCTCTGGCATCTATTTATTATTATTATGAGAAGATTACTAATCCAAGTGAGTAAAAGAGCTCAGGAAAATTAACTAACAATCAAAGTACATATTTATAAATTAACTTTGTCACTTTAAATGTTTCCCCAGCACTAATTTCCTTATTTAAGTTGATGACTTGAGTTCATTTGTTTAAATACCCTTCCTCTCCATTTTCCATTAAATTTACTAAGGAAATGGGTGAGGAAAATGTCTATAACAACATTGGAAATCAGGAAAACTGGCATCTCCAAGCAGAGGATTTTCTGTAAGAAACTTCATGAGACCAGATTGAGGAAAACAAAGACTACAAAAGCAAAGAAACCAAAAGATTTCTCTGGGAAATTAGTGGGCAGAATCTCTAGCACGACATTCCTCAGGTTTATAGGAAAAGGCAGGATATGGCAGCAGTGAGGTGGTCGAACATGAGAAAGAAAGGGATCTCAACTGTATACAGAACTTGGCGCAATAAGAGCAACAAAAGAAAGACACTTACCCTTCCCCCATGTAACTGTTGTGAAATGTGGTTTGGTGATACCAGACACATCCCTTCCCTGCTTGAATTCTATAGTCTAAACACAAAGAACTTCCCTAATGTGGATGAAGCATTCTCCAGGTTGACTGTCCTTTGTGCTCCAGGATGGGCACCATATTTCTTGAATCGCATATATCTTCTTTCTGACTTTTCTCCTCTGTTTCACTAAAGCACAGGCATAAGACAATGAAGTACTTAGAAGGTATTTTTCCTCAATTCTTGTCTGCCTTAATATCTTTAAAAATCATTTGCCTAGTATGTAGAAATAACTTTCTCTTAAGCCTTGCAAGTTTGATTCCAATTCCTCTAGGGTACAGCACACTGTTGGTTAGAAAATAATAACCTCCGTTCGATGATTCTAGTCTCTTATGGCAAACTATTTTATTTTCTCCTCACTTTTTTCAAAATTATTTTGTTTTAGATTTGTTTTTTCTGTCTCTAATACTCACAGTGATGTGTCCAGCTGTTTGTCTTTTTTATTCATTAAATACTCAGTGGCCTCTTTTGAATCTTAAAACTACATCCTTGGGAATCCCTGGGTGGCTCAGTGGTTTGGTGCCTGCCTTCGGCCCAGGGCATGATCCTGGAGTCCTGGGGTCAAGTCCCACGTCAGGCTCCCTGCATGGAGTCTGCTTCTCCCTCTGCCTGTGTCTCGCCTCTCTCTCTGTGTCTTTCATAAATAAATAAATAAAATCTTTTAAAAAAAACTATGTCGTTCAACCCTAAGAAATTTCTTGTATTTTAGTTTTTATAATTTCCCTCATCAGTATTAACTCTATTCAATTCTTTCTTCTTCAACTTTATCTTCTGAACATTCTATTAAATATTTTATAATCATATTTAATTTCTATGAGTTCTTCTTTGTTCTCTTACTGTTTATGATTCTGTCACCAATTCTGATGTGGGGGTGGGCAGTGGGGGTTTCTCCATACATTCAAGTCTCTGATGTCTACTGGATGTCCTACCATTCAAGTCAATGCTGAAACTAATTGGAGATGAAAGAGGACCTCAACTACATCCATTTTCATCTCAATCTGTACTTTCTGATTAAATTCTTTCTAGTTTATCTCTTAACTCAGGCAAAAGACTTAGCAGGCAAAACATCCCATGATGGAACTACATCCTCCAGCAATAAGGACTGCCCTCACACCTGTAAGACTCCAAGTGATTGACCCAAAGACAATGATCAACCTGGCCTTTACTGCCAATCTGCACATACCCACCAACCTTTGTCTCACATTTTCCTTATATAAAACTAGAAGTATTTTCAGCACTTGGAAGATGACCTTTGAGACAGTATTAGTCCACTGTCTTCCTGATATTGGCCTTACTGAAATAAACTCCTTTCTAGTTTCACCACCACTAGTGTCTCTGCCTTTGGATTTTGTCAGCAGCAAGTAATCAAACCTGGCATATTTGGGACTGATAGAATAGGCAGTTAGTTAGAAATGAACTGGAGACAAAGGAGGTGATAAATAGGTGACACATTAGAAGCTGAGGGCACAACATTCTGACTTTGTGGCTTTTAACTTATTGGCCATATGGCTTCCAACACTGCAGAGCTGACAAACCGAGAGCCACAGGACCAGAACATGTTCTCTTCGCTTCAACCTCTGCCCCAAGGAAACTATTGCTTCATTATAATACATTTACATTGTGGTTTTAACTCCCTCATAAAGGAAGAGGGTTTCAGCAATAACCTTGTAGGGCCCAAAACTCCTCCTCCCAACTGGTAGGAGGAGTCCTTTAGATGATTGCAAACAACTGCAGTCTGATACAACCTTAACTATGACCCATAACCTATGGAAACATAAAAGTAAAAGACAAGGACACCTGGGTGGCTCAGTTGGTTAAGCACTGACTCTTGGTATCAGCTCAGGTCATGATGAACTCAGGGTCGTGAGCCCCACATTGGGCTTTGTGCTCAGCACAAAATCTGCTTGCCCCTCTTTCTCTGCTCTTCCCCCTGCTGGAGCTCTCTTTTGCTTTCTCTCAAATAAATAAATAAATCTTTAAATAAAATGAAATTAAAAAAGAAAAAGAAAAGACAGCCCTAACCTAGGTGCAGTTGATACCTCTGGGCCTACTCACGCTCCCTTCTTGAGAGTGTCTTTAATAAACTGCTTTGTGCCTCCCACCTTTCTGATTGTCTGTATTTGAGTGTGGATCTTCACATAAATCTCTCTGGAGAGTCCAAGAACTGATACCTCCATTCACACAATGCTGACTCTCCCACTGGTAACAGGACTCCCCCTCCCCAGGGCCAGGAGCTTTTGCTCTACTACACCCTAGCTATAGAAATAGCATCAGAGCCCATGGGTTAAGAGCTCAGTCCTACAAGACTGCCCCCCTCCCAACTTCAGATACCAATTCCAAATCCAAGTTGTCACTTGGACCCTGACCAACCAGCTATAGATCTTTGGATTTGATTAATTTTCTAGAGTAACTCACAGAACTCAGAGAGACATTTTTTTCTTACTAGATTACTGGTTTATTATAAAAGAATATAACTCAAGATCAGCCAAATGGAACAGAGGAATAGGGCAAGGCATGTGGAAAGGGGGACATGGCATGCCGCCCTTCCAGCACCATGTATTCACCAAACTGGAAGCTCCCCAAATCCTATCTTTTTAGATTTTGGCACAGGTTTCATTATATAATCATTGACCATTACTAATTAAACTACATCTCCTGCCCCTCTCTCCTCCCCAGAGGTCGAGGTAGGAATGAAAGTTCCAATCCTCCAATCATGTACTTGGCTCCACTGTCAACCATTCCCTCTCCTTCAGTGCTTTCAGAAAGTCAACTCATTAACATAATAAAAGTCACCTTTACCACTCTCCTCACAAAAAATTCCAAGTTTCAGCTCTATGCCAAAAGAGGAAAGACAAAATATATATTTCTTATATATATGTTATTATGAATCACAATATCACATTGTTCAACATGCGTTTGACTCCCTGAGAATATCAGTTAGAGTATTAATGTTTATGTTAAAATTAATTTTCAACTTTCTAGATTTTGTTTCTGCTTCCTGTAATGTTTATGTTTTTGTCTTATTTAATCTTTAGTTTGTGAGTTTTTTTTAAATATCTCATGAATCTTGGATACTCATTAATATTTAAGATATAGCACCTTTTAAAGCATATTTGAAAATTTCAATATAGAAAAAGGCAGAGAAAAATTGGTTTATTACAAACATAAGCCTACACAATTATTGGGGCTGGCTAGGCAAGTACAAAACCTGTAGGAATGGCCATCAGGACTTCAGGAAGGATAGACAAGAAACTCTTGGGCAGGAGCTGAAGCTATACTCCATAGGTAGAATTTCTTCTTCCTCAGAGAAATCTCACTGTTCCTCTTAAAACCTTCAAACTGAATGAACCAGACTCACTAAGATTATGAAAGATAATCCCCTTTCCTCCAAATCGATTGTAGATGTTAATCACATCCACAAAATCCCTTCATTGCAATGCCTACTTTGATTGAATAACAGGACTGTAGCTTAGTCAAGTTGACACAGCAGACTAACCATCACAAGTGGTCAGATGGGATACTCATCTCTTTTGCTGCAAAAGGAAACAGTATAGAGACACAAACAGTATAATGGTGAAGCACATAGACTGGACTTTGGGGTGGACCATCTAGTTCAAATTCTGGTTCAACTACTTCTTGGCTGTATTATGTAACTTGTCATAGGTTTCAATTTTCCGAAATGTAGAATAAGAATAATAACAATACCCACTTTAGAAAGTGTGAAGATTAAATGTACCAGGCATAAAGAATTGCATTGCCTCTCACATGGCAAGTACTAGATGAGGGTTTGCTTCTGTTCTTGCTGCTGCTGTTATTGCTCCTGTCTTCTCAGAATTCTGTGGCTGGTATGAGGGACAGGAAAGTGAAGGGATCAACTATTCTGCATAAAAGTTCTCAATTAATTTCTCTTCATGATACCAATGTGTCCATAGTGTAAGTTTCCTTTATATTTTGGAAAACTCACTTTTTTCTTCATGATAACCCATTCCATAAGTACCATCAGTAACAGAATCTCAGTTTGTCTCTACACTCTGCCATAATTCTTGTGTCTTTCAGAAATGTTTCTATTTGTCATTTAAAGATAGACCATGCTGTTATGATTTATTCACCTGTGTTTCAGTCCTTTTGTATTATTTTAATAGAATGACAGTGTGAGCTAACACAGGGATCAGATTGTCACTTTAGAGTCACAGGAATCAGAGACTTTATCCAGTATCAATCTTTACTAATAGTTTAGGATATAGATAATTAAGAAACACAGATAAGGCATTGAGAGCATTTTCAAATTCTTCATTCCTACATCATGCACATACTCTCTGACAGAATAATACATGAGGTTTTACAGGGATCCTCACATTTAGGGAGCATTTGAGTTATTAAATTTTACTATTTTATATCACAGACACTATATAGCTAATGTGACATTTTAAGTGAATCATGCTTCATAAATTCTCTATTTATTTACTATAAGTATCTTCTTACAAGAGACATTTAGATAAGGGTATCCTGTAGCTAAGGTGTAAATAAAGTACCAAGAGCATTCTATAGATGAATTATCCTGTTCTTGTACAGATTTATTATGGCTATTTTAGTTCTTTTGTCTTTTCATATAAATTTTAGAATCAGCTTATTGTTATCTACAAAATATCTTGCTAGGCATTTGATTGGAATTATGAGTTTATAGATTAATATGGAGAAAATTAACATCTTAGTAAAATTGTTTTCTAATTCATGAACACAGAATATATTACCATTTATAAAAATCAAATTTCATTTTTTCATAAGTGTTTTATAATTTTTAGCATATAGACATGCTAAAAATTTTAATATTCCTAGTTTACTGGGAATCAACTAGATACTAAATTTTGTTGAAGATTTTTTCTGCATCTATTCAAGTGATCATACAGTTTTCCCTTTCTTGGTCTGTTGATATGGTGAATTGCTCTGATGTATTTTTGAATGACTAGCTTTCACATTCCTGAGATAAATCTCACTTTGCAGTGATATATTTATCTTTTTTGTATTGCTATTCATTGGTTTTATTGTATTCAGTGATACTTTGTTGAGTATTTTTGCATTTAAATTTAAGAGCAATCTCACTCAGTAGTCTAAGCTTCTTGTAATGTTTTTATTAGGTTTTGGTATTACAGTAGGCTGGGCCTCATAAAATAAATTGAGGAGTAGTTTTAGTTTTTCTACTTCCTGGAAAAAATACTTCTGAATTTGTTTTATTTCTTCCTTAAATATTTGAACAATTCAATAGTGAAACCATCTAGGTCAGGAATGTTATTTCTTGGAAAGGAGGGAGACCTAAACAAAAATATAATTTGGGAAGATAGGTGGATACATAGACATGTGGATACATGTAGATTAGATTAGATTTATAGATGAAGAAATTCAATTCAATTCTTCTCTTTTGTTTTCCGTTATTTCTATTACAAGAACATGTTGCTTTTCTTTAAAAAAAAAAAAAAACTCTTTTAAATTGTAGTGGGATTAAAGAATTAAAGAATCCAATTAATTCAAGTGATTAGGGGATCCCTGGGTGGCGCAGCGGTTTGGCGCCTGCCTTTGGCCCAGGGCGCG
The DNA here is from genome assembly GCF_018345385.1 of Vulpes lagopus. Lineage (NCBI taxonomy): Eukaryota > Metazoa > Chordata > Mammalia > Carnivora > Canidae > Vulpes > Vulpes lagopus. The sequence goes on along the minus strand of NC_054828.1, from coordinate 86,945,501 downwards.
ATCCTGGAGACCCGGGATCGAATCCCACATCAGGCTCCCAGTGCATGGAGCCTGCTTCTCCCTCCGCCTGTATCTCTGCCTCTCTCTCTCTCTCTCACTGTGTGCCTATCATAAATAAATAAAAATTAAAAAAAAAAAAAAATTCAAGTGATTATCTGAAAAAACAAAGAATTGAAAATGAAGAAAGTAAAAAATTAAAAAATAATGAGAAAGAGCTACACAATAATAATTGAAATAACACATTGGTTCTATAGGAATTAACAGATCAGTTAAACAAAAGGAATATAAGAAATGTGGGAATTAGAGAAAGAAAATTTAGTGATATAGATGGCTTTTATAACAGTGGAAAAAATCTAGGTTGTTCAATTATAGATTTGGGGCTAAAAATTTAGTTGGTGAACTAAATACAAAACAAAACAAAAATCTCAGGGGAATTAAACACTGAAAGTTAAGATATTGAATACAGAATTGATATTAGAAAATACAGATGGATATACATGTGCTATGGATTGAATTGTGTTGTGCCCCACCCCCCACACACATTCACCCACCCAGAAATCCATATGTTAAAGCCCTAACCTCCAATGTGACTGTGTTTGGATTTTAAGAGGAAACACAGGTGAGACTCTAATCACATAGGACTGGTATTATCATAAAAAGAGAAAGAGACACTAGATATTTTCCTCTTCATGAATGCACAGAGAAAAGGTCATGTGAATCCACAGTGAGAGGGCAGCAGTCTGCAAGCCAAGAATAGGGGCATCTCCAGAGACTAACTCTGCCAGCACCTTGATCTTGCATCTCCAGCCTCCAGAACTGTGAGAAAATAAGTGTTTGTTATTTAAGTCACCCAGTCTATGGTATTTTGTTATTGAAGCCTGAACAGATTAATACAATATACAAAATATGGAGGAAGTTAGCCTGAACCAATGGCTGGCATGCATATGCTTTGGGGACCCAGAGAGGAATTGCAAAGTAAATGGACAGATTTGATGTAACGAAAATTTAAATATTGAATCGGTTAGAAAAAAAACTACCAATAACCATGAAAGGCAGGTAATACACTACAAAATATTTGCAACACATTCTATGAAATTTTCAATAAAATAATAAATAATAATTTAATTCTCTAGATAGAAGTTAAATACATAATTTAGGAAAGAGTGCTATATGTCCAGCAGCATGAATAAAGTGTTCAACTTCAAAAATGACCAAACAAGTTAAAATTACAATCAGAAATGCCATTAGAAATGTTAAAAATAAGGATAATAAACAGTGTTATCAAAGTGAGGGAAAATGGGCATCATATAATATATGTGTAAGAGAATAACCTGAAATACTCAGTTGAGAAGTCAGGTTGTGAACATCTATCCAAATCATACTCTTTCACAAAGTGTCACACTCCTAAAAATTTACTCTTAAAAAAAGTTTCTTTAATGATTAACATTTTAATTACAAAAATGAACTAAAAGTGATGAGGTGTTTTGGTTTTACAAATATATAAAAACATATGAAAAAATGGAGTAGGTTATAAGTTAAAAAGGGGAATTATTGGTTAGAATTTTTCACCATGTAGGGCAGATCTTGGATTAGTCTAATAGCAGAGAAGAATTTGTAAAACTGTTTAGCAGACTTTAGTTGATGAAAGAAAATGCATTTTTCCATAATTCTGTTTTAAATAGATATTTCATATGCCTATCATGCTTCTAAATATTAAATAAAACATACTAGCTAAATTGTACCATTTAGTTTTATATGTAAGATCTGTTAGACTCAAATGTTTCAGGAGATGGTATGAACACACACACACACATACACAGATGCATGCATGCATGCATGTGCATGCACAGTATCTAGGAAGGTTTGTGCCTCAGGAGGGTGATTACCCAGGGAATGTGCAAAATTTCAGCTACATACCGTTCACTGTGGCATTGTTCACAATAACAAAAATGTCTATAAAAGAAACTGGTTGAAAAAATTATGATGAAAAAATATATAACTATTAAAACTATTCTGTAGGAAAGAGAAAATTTAATAAAATTACATGACATAAACATTAAAAAGGCTGCTTCTAACTCTATAAATATTATCATCACATTAGGAAGGATATAAACAAATATTTCTTCAACAAATATTTATCAAGCTCCTATTATATGCTTGATAGTTTAAGGCACAAGATACAGAGCTCTCAAAAGCAAATTATTTCAGTAACCCCAACAGAGTTTACATAGAATTTAAATATGCATCTAGCTAATGTATGTGGAGCTCACAATGAGCATGTGATTTTCAGATTAATACCAGGGCAATGTTTTTATGGACTAGGGGAAGGGCAATTATTTGTTCCCGTGGTTTGGGCTCAGGAAGCTATTTTTGTCTGTAACCCAGGTTCCTATTTTCATGCACTTTGCTTGAGATCACTGGTGTAATCCAACCAGTTAGGAAAGATAGAGAAAAGGGGAGGGAGAAAGTGGAAGGGATTAAAGAGCAAAGACAAGGGGTAAACTGAGGAACTTCTATCATGTTGGTTTTAGTCATTTCACAAAGCAGTCAACCAGTGAAGGTAGCATAATGATGGGAGGAAAGTGACAGTAAGACAAATATATAATATCAGGAGTTAAGTGCTGTGAAGAAGATTACAGCAGGTTAAAGAAGACAGTAGCGGGGCCCAGTGAGTATGTGTTGTAGGGTATGGCGATGGGAAGAGGGTGATGATAAAAGTCTCACTGATTAAGATGTGTAAGGAAGAAAAGTAGTGTGAGCCATTTGAGTATCTGGGGCAAAGTCCCAAAGTGCAGGGAATGGCAATGCAAAGTATTTTGCTTGGTCTCTTCAAGACACAGCAAAGAGGCCACAATAACTATAGTAACAAGACTGGAGAGCCAGGGAGACTAGATATGAGTTTAGAAAGACAGAGGGAGAGAACAGACAGATTAAATACATTCTTGTACACTATCATATGCATTCTGGTTTTTACTTCTGTAACATGGCTATTTTATCAGATGGATATACTAATGGCCTAAATGGCAGTTATAAAAATTAGTTTAAAAAAATCGTTATGTGTTTTGCAAATGCAGACTGTGCTACAAAATCCAAAACTAAAATTGTGTAATTAGAAATTTTAAGCATTTTTTGAGAATGATGTAACAAATTTAAGTTAAAGAGATCCAGGCAAGAATAAAACAAAAACCATTATGAGCAGTAAAAAACTGAAGGCAATGCCTTTCCACTTAACATTTCTCAGGCAGCACATGATCCATTTCCCTATGATTTCTATAAGAAAATGTTGTGAAGAGATTTAGTTAGTATTTTACTTCCTTAAATATATAATTCTATAATAATACATTTTATGTAACAGAAAAACAATGTAGGTTGCCTTTAAAATAGATAATTATCTTAAAACACAGTTTTCCCTACCCAACTCCTACCCAAAGAATTCTTGGTAAGTTGAATATTTTTAATATTAAAAAAGCACAATGCCAATTTTTTCTAGTTCCACATGTAAGAAATTTAAAAGTCACCACTCTGTTCTAACAACAAATAAAAAGCTGAACAAGTTGAAAAATCAGCACCTCTTCTAGTATCCATAACAGAAAAGATAACACAGGGCAAATTGTTGCCCCCAGTACTAGAGAGACCACTAAGGGTGACAGGCAGTGGCTGCTTCCCAGAGCAGCGACTCACACATGGAAACCTCCAGGAACCAGAACCCAGGTAGGAAAACCTGACTGTAACCAAAGAATTGCTAGAGGCTCAATAACAGACAACTCTGAGTGAGGGGCCAGTCATAGAAGGGTGCTCCACAATATTGTGAGATTTACCTCCAGAAACTTGATCACAGTGTCACAAAAGAGATGGAGAAAAATCCTATCCTGTTTCTGACAGGAGAAGGGAGAAAGGAATTACTTTGAAATATGCAGGAGCTGTTCTTCTCAAGGCCTCAAGAAAGAGTAGTTAACCAGAGCATAACCTGTGGGAGTGTTAGCAGAGCCTAAGTGACCTGAGATAGAGGAATAACTCCAGCCATCTGTAGCCATCCTGTCCTACCTAAGGGAGAAAAAAAAGAGAAAATATCCTGAGAAATAGTTTTGAAGTTTACAGTCCAGAAGCATAAACTTACTAAAAGACCAAAACCTAATCAGAGAACTATAGAACACTTCCCCTACCCTCACACCTCACCACTACATTATGAAAAACCTATTTCCAGCAATTCCTTTTACCAGTTACACCATGTCTGACTATCAAAAAAATATTACAAGGCATATCAAAAGACAAAAAACACAATTTGAAAAGACAGAACAAGCATCAGAACCAGATATGGCAAGGATGTTGTATTTATCAGAAAGGAAATTTAGAACAGCCATGATTAATATGCTAAGGGCTATAATGTATAAAATAGATAGGAAGCAACAAAGGGCCATGCATGTTGGCAAATTGAATTTAAATTTTAAAAATTAATTAAAAAAAGAAGGACCATGCAAGCAGAGACAGAAATCCTAAGAGCCAAGGAGAAATGCTTGAAATCAAAAACACTGTAACAGAAATGAAGAACACATTTGATGGGCCTATTAATAGACTAGAAATGGCTGAGGAAAGACTCTCTGAGCTAGAGGATATAGCAACAGAACTCTTAAGAACTGAAAAGCAAAAAAACCCAAAACCCCAAAAACAAAAATGAAAGCCAAAAACCAAAAAACAAAACAAAACAAAACAAAAACAAAACAAAAAACAAAAAAACAAAGACTACAAAAATACATACATACATACAGACAGACAGAATAGAGTATTCTGGTATGGAATACCAGGGGCTGGAAGCAACCTCAAATGGTATAATACACATGTACTGGGAACTCCAGAAGGCAAAGAAAGAAAAGAACAGAAGAAATATTTGAAACAGTAATGACTAAGGATTTCCCACAAATTAATGTCAGACACTAAACCACAGATCCAGTAAGCTTAAGGAATACTGTCAAAGGTTCAGAAATAGCAAAAGTAAAACTAATGAATCACTCAAGTCATAATTAGTCAAAATTTATTTTGCATATACTGAAAAAGACAATTTGCAAACTAGGAGCACTCAAGTCAATTAAATAAGGAAAGAGAACGAGGGATATGTTGTGATAAAGCAGCTTATATAGTGAGAAGACAGTAACTGTTTATTCTTCATGAGGCTTATAAGATTCGAATTCTTTTAAATAATAGAGAATTAGTCACCACCTCACATTGGGAACCATCTCATGTCAACCCTGGGAAACATTTTAAGTTTTGCTTATAATTTCCAGAGGCATAAACAAGAAATGACTCAGGTCAAGTTAGCCTTTGCAAAATAAGCTAAATAAACTTTTGCATGTATGACTAAACTGGTTCCGTCTGCTCAGAGTTTTCAAAGGTGATTTCCACTTATTTTTTATTTTAACAATTCACCCATTTTGGTCATCTTCTCAGTTTCAGAATGACCAACCATTCTAGCATGGTTCTCAGTTACCACCTTTGATTTAGTCAGTCTGAAGAATCACACATTTGCTGTTTCCATTAGTTTAATCATCAGGCTGGGGAGCCATGTAGTCTCTATCTTCATCATTTATATGGCTATTGTTGATTTCATCCAGTTGTCTGATCCTGATGGATAATCAGTTCCCTCGAGGATATACAAGGCACAAGAGATGTTAATACGATGACTATAAGGAGAATAGTAACAAAGATGAAAAAATACTCTAGAGCAGAGATTCCCAGAACCAAGATTTGATCAATTAAATAAGTCAAATGGGTTTCAATTTTTTAGAAGTAATTTACATAGACACAACATAATGTGTAATCATATATCCTCATAATTACTTAAGACCGGATAATATGAGGATGTTGGATTTCAAAACATAATGTTGGAAGTGAGTTTTCACCCAAATTAAGTCTCTATATGTTATGAACAGTCAGGCACTTTAATGAGAGGCATTTCTATGGAAACAAACAAACAAACAAACAAACAAAAACCTCAAGGTTAATTGTTTGAACAAATCATAAATTCAGTCTTCGGGTTTAGAGAGCATCCAGTTGAGAAAATTTATAGATTTCAGGTTTGAAGCATCTTCAGATGGAATGAGGTCAAGCAGTATAATCAGAGATATTTCCTTGTTTGTAGTGTGAATCTCTAGTGATCTTTCTGAGTGGCTGCATTACAACAGGCATAAAAATTGTTCACACATGAGCATTATGAATATCTCACCAACATAGTTTCAAAAATCCTCAACAGAATATTGGCACATTTAATCCAAAAACTTATTAAAAGAATTAAACCAAGACTTATCCCAGGTATGAAAGGCTGCTTCAAATTTCAAAAATGACTAAAGAAACCCAACACATCACAAACTAAAAAAGAAAAAACACAAGATCATGTCAATAGACACAGAAAAAGCATTTGACAAAAATCCAACACCCATTCATGATAAAAACTCTTCATAAACTATCAATAGAGGGGAATGTTCTCAACTTGATAAAGGTTATCTACAAACAACCTACAGCTAACATACTTAATGGTGAGAAACTCAAAACTTTCCCATTAAGATGAGGTACAAAGCAATAATGTTTCATCTCATCACTCTTTTCAACATTATACTGAAATACTTGTTTTTTGTTTTTTTGTTTTTTTTTATGATAGTCACACACAGAGAGAGAGAGAGAGGCAGAGACACAGGCAGAGGGAGAAGCAGGCTCCATGCACTGGGAGCCCAACGTGGGATTCGATCCCGGGTCTCCAGGATCGCGCCCTGGGCCAAAGGCAGGCGCTAAACCGCTGCGCCGCCCAGAGATCCCTGAAATACTTGTTAATTCAATAAGACAAGAAAAGGAAATAAAAGAGGAACAGATTTGGAGGGAAAAGCAAACTGTCCCTGTTTGCAGATGATATGATTCTTTCTTTCTTTCTTTCTTTTTTTATTCAGAGAGAGAGAGAGAGAGAGGCAAAGACACAGGCAGAGAGAGAAGCAGGCACCGTACAGAGAGCCTGATGTGGGACTCGATCCCAGGTCTCCAGGATCACGCCCTGGGCTGCAAGTGGCGCTAAACCGCTGTGCCACTGGGGCTACCCAATGATACGATTTTTAATGTAGAAAACCAAAAGGAGTGACAAAAGGAGTGACAAAAAACTATAACTAATAAGCAATTATAGAAAGGTTGCAGGATGAAAAATTAATATTAAAAAATCAATTGCTTCCCAATATATCAAAACAAGTGAAATTATAAATTTAAAAACACAATATGATTTATCACCAAAAAAGAGAAATAGTTAGGTATAAATCTAACAAATATATACAAGATCTATTTGAGGAAAACTACAAAAAATTACTCAAATGAAATCAAAGAATAATTAAAGAAATGGAGAAATATTCCATATGCATAAATAGGAAGATTCTATACTGACAAGATGTCAGGTCTCCCCAAACTGATCTGCAGATTGAATGCAATCCCAAGCAAAATCCCAGCAAGTTATTTTATGAATATTGACAAACTAATTCTAACATTTATGTGAAGAGGCAAAAGACCCAGAATAGCCAACACAATATTGAGAGAGATGAACAAAGTTGAAGGATTGACACTCTGATTCAAGACATAGTATAAAGCCACAATAATCAAGATAGTGTGATATTGGTAAAAGAACAGAGAAATCAATCAATGGAGCATTATAGAGAGCTTAGAAGTAGACACTCATAAATACAACCAGCTTATCTTTGACTAAAAAACAAAGGTGATACAATGAAGCATATAGTCTTCAAGAAATGGTGCCAGAACAACTGAATACTCACCTGCAAAAAAATGAATCTAGAGACAAACATTACACCCTTCACAAAAATTAACTCAAAGTAGATCTTAGACCTAAATGTAAAACACAAAACTATATAGCTCCTAGAAGATAACATCGGAGAATACTTAGATGACCTTAAGTATCGTAATGCCTTTTTAGATATATTATCAAAGACGTGATCCATGAAAGAAATAATTGATAAGCTGGACTTCATTAAAATAATTACTTTTTTAATTTTAAAAATTTCATTTAAAATTAAAATTTTATTCAAAAAAATAATAAAATTAAAATTTTCTGCTCATTAAATACAATATCAAGAGAATTAGAAGAGAAACTACAGACAGGGGTAAAATATTTGCAAAAGACACATGTGGTAAAAGGACTGTTATTTAAAATATACAAAGAATTCTTAAAACTCAACAAGAAGAGGATAAGCAACTCAATTTAAAAAATGGCCCAAAACCTTAACAAGTACCTTATTCAAGAAGAAATACAAATCGCAAACAAGCATATGAAAAGAAGTTCCATATCAGATGGCATCAGGGAAATGCAAACTAAAACAACAGTGAGATATTATTCCATACCTAATAGAATAGTCAAAATCCAGAACACTGACAACACCAAATGCTAGCAAGGATGTGGATAACAGGAACTCTCACTCATTGTGGGGAATGCAAAATAATACAGCGAGTTTTGAAGAGAGTTTGTCAGTTTCTTGTAAAATTAAACATGCTTTTACCTTACAATCTAACATTTAAACTCATTATTAACTCAGAAGAAGTAAAACTTCCCACACAAAAACTTACATATGGATGTTTCTTGAAGCTTTATTTATAATTACCAAAACTTGGAAGCAACTATGATTTCTTTCAGTAGGTGAATGGGTGAATAAACTGTGGTACACTCAGACGATAAAATATTATCTAGCGTTAAAAAGAAATGAGCTACTAAGCCACGAGAAGACATGGAGGAAGCTTATAGGCATATTACTAAGTAAATGAAGCCAATCTTAAAAGGATTCATGCTGTATGGTTCCAACTATATGACATTCTGGAAAAGTCAAATTATGAATACAATACAAAGATCAGTGGTGCCAAGGGTGTGTTGGGGAAGGGAGATAAGAACATGCAGAGCACAGGGGATTTTTAGGACAGGGAAAATACTCTGTATGGTATTATGGTGATGGATATGTTGTCCAAACCCACTGAACGTACAATATCAAGAGTGGATCTTTAGATAAACTATGGTCTTTGGGTAATTGTAATGTGTCGATGTAGGTTCATCATTAGTAAAAAAAATGTACGATTCTGGTGAGTAATATTTATAATGAAGGAGAATATGCATATGTGAAGGTGGAGAGTTATGAGAAATCTCTGTATCTTCCTCTCAGTTTTTTTTTGTGAACCTAAAATTGCTCCACAACTACCAAGTAGTTTAAAAAAACAGAGCGTATTGAACAAAGGAGATGCTTCTCCAAACACATAAGCTACATTACCTTGGATAATATACAGAAATTTTCAGAAAACAGGGAAATTTCATAGAAACAGAATAAACTTTTATAAGTCTAAACAAAGAATGTTTTTCTCCTTTAACTATTAAGCCATATTTTGCTTTTTACTCCATATGAGGATTTAACTTCTTTCTTTTTTGTTTTTGGCTAGTTTGCTTTCTATGTCAAAGGAAGAAAATGAAAAATAAAATAAAATAAAATAAAAAAGAACTAGCACATAGCTTCTCTCTTTTGACTTCTCTTCCTTTTCTAGAACACAAAATCGTAAGTTAATTGGAAGGCAGAATTAATGAGAATAGAATAAATGTACTTCAAATAGTTCTTTCACTGAAAATATCACCTTGAGCATAAGTGTTATTTCTGTTGTCAAAAGCAATTACAGCAAATGATAATAATCCTTTGAACCTATTCTTTATGCACATTTCTGCCTCTAGTTTTTTCTTATTCGTGACCATTTTTATCTTATTTTTTGTCTTTTTTTTGTGACCATTTTTAAATTTTACTTTGAAAACAGTAGAATGAACTATATTCAAGTCCTAATAAAATTTTCTATCATATAGGTACATCAAGTCATGAAATTATACTGCATGTTCCAAATCTACTCTGTTCATATGCTTTAAAGAAATTACTTTATTTATTTTTTTAATAATAAATTTATTTTTTATTGGTGTTCAATTTGCCAACATACAGAATAACACCCAGTGCTCATCCCGTCAAGTGCCCCCCTCAGGGCCCGTCACCCATTCACCCCCACCCCTCGCCCTCCTCCCCTTCCACCACCCCAGTTTGTTTCCCAGAGTTAGGAGTCTTCATGTTCTGTCTCCCTTTCTGATATTTCCTACCCATTTCTTCTCCCCTCCCTTCTATACCCTTTCACTATTTTTTATATTCCCCAAAAGAATGAGACCAAATAATGTTTGTCCTTCTCCGATTGACTCATTTCACTCAGCATAATACCCTCCAGTTCCATCCACGTTGAAGCAAATGGTGGGTATTTGTCATTTTAATGGCTGAATAATATTCCATTGTATACATAAACCACATCTTCTTTAAATGAGGTTTTTTGATGTTTTGAAGCTTACTTTTACTTTTATGTTTATTCCCATATAGCTTAGTTTCTTATAAATAAGTGGTATCTACTGACATCATGCTATGAATGATGAGAATGATGAGAAATCTGTCATGTACACCAGCTCTTTTCCTTTCACTCTTCTCAAATTGTGTGTGTGTATATAAATATATATATATATATACACACACACACATATATATTATATAACTGATTTTACATACATAGGTAAACTCTATTTCTTGATCCAACAATCTGATCCTGTTTCTTTGTAAATAATTGGCTTTTCATCATTGGAAGAATTTTTTTTCTTTATACTTGGTATTATCTTCTAAACATTTTTCATGACATGTCTGGATATGTGTGTACAAATTCATCATTATTGCCCTCAGAGTCTTCATATTGGGGAAATTCTGCTTTCATATTTCTTCCATCATTTTTCCCAGTTCATATAATCCTTTTCTAGAATTTATTGTAAAAAATGTTGATATTATCTGGGTAATTCTCTGTGTCTCAACTTTATTTTTTCTTGTAATGTTTATCATTGTTACATATACAGTTCTGTTGTAGTAAGAACATTCGCATTGTGCAATCATCACCACCATCCATGTCCAGAACTTTTTCATCTTATCTTCTCAAACTGAAACTCCACATCCATTAAATAATAATTTTCCATTGCCCACCTGCTACCAGGCCCTAGTAACCACCATTCTAATTTCTGCCTTCATGATTTTGGATATTCTAAATATTAGTCAATTTGAATGTATCTAGTAACATAGCCACAACATACTAAGACACTTCTCATTGTGCATGGCTTTAAATATGCACAAATTTCATTTGCTATAGTTTAACTAAATAACACCATATTCCCAACATTACAGTTCAAATTTCAATTAACATGGCATATTTACTGTGAATAAATACATAAAGTACAAACTTTGTTACCAGAACTCTTTAGTTTCCAAATCACTAAACAAATGCACATAATAGTGATCAGTGACAAATCACATCATGTCTTGGAAAGTATGCCTGTGATTGGTTCACTGTGCATCTGTTTTTCAGTTTATGTACAGAAAGAAAAGTGTGCAGTTGTGTTGCCTCCTTGCCTCCAAGTGATAAACCCATGTGACATTTTAAAATATATATATAATTGAAGGAAGAAACAGGCCCATAAGGGTAAAGAAAAGCAAAGAAGTAAAAAGTTAATAAGACTGGAAGTGAAATAAGAATGGAATGTAAATGGAGTTATGGAGAAAAATCGCTGACTATGGAAATGTTGACACTGCCTCAGTTTGACTGTAGATATTCAGCCAGAGGAAGTAGGTGAATGCGAATTTTTTTTTTACTAAAATCAAAAACATGATCATGAGAAAGAATGAAGACATCCCAAAGGAAGTGATGTTGACAACAAAAATTCCCATTAAAAGAACCATCAGAAATATTTCAAAATATTTAAAGTGCAGAGGATAAAATGCTGGAAACTCATCTAAGCTTAGAAAGGAGTGTGACAATTCACCTAGGCATAGATAAGATACTCATTCTGTATCTAAAATATACAATGAAGAAAAGAAGCCAAATAGCATTCACGTCTCAGTGTACTCCTAAATCATTTTCTTACAAAGAAATAAAACACTTAATTATCAGCGTTTCTAATGTTTTAAATTACAATGTACTATAGAAACATGAGTGTTGCTATTTTTCCCATCCCTCTACATATTTATAATTCACAATAAGAATTTTAATGTTTTGATCAAATTTTCTAAAAGTCACAGACCAATATTTTTATGATTGATTAGTAAAATCATTTTACATTATTCAGTTTTCATGAATATTTTTATGATCTTGCATTATCAATAAAGGAGGATTGTCATAAGATACAAAATCAACATAATTAAAGGGGAAAACAGAAAAAAGTCACAATATTAATGGGAGATTTTTAAAATTTTTACACAGTAACAAATAGAACAAGACAACAAAATCAGGAAATACATAGATTTGAACTCCTAATATATTAACAAACTGAACCTGAGGATATATACATATCCTCTCTCCAACTTGAAGAATATTTCTCCATTGAAGTTTGCATAAAACATTTACCCAAAGTAACTAAATTATGGTCCAATGAGCAATTCTTAATATATTTCAGGTAATTGAAATGGCTTAAAGTATGATCTCTAACTACAATAGAATTAAGTTATAATTAATAGGAAAGATGAAAAGGAAATCTTCAGTTTTGGAACTTGAGCAATATACTTTTAAGGTTAAGTCATAACAAACTGAATATCACAAGAAGAATTAGAAAATACTTTGAACTCTTTATCAATGGGAATCCTACATACTGAAATGAATGACTTGTAGCTAATGCCCTGCTCAGTAGAAAATATAAATCCATTTAAAGTTTATTTCAAAAGCTATATTTCAATAGAAGATAGGCTGAAAAATAAATATCTATGTCAACACTTTAGAAAAAGATTATCAAACTAAAGACAAAGCAGAAGAAAGCAAATAATAAAAATCAGAGCAGGAATTAATTGTAATGAAAATAAATATATTAGAAAAGGTCAGCAAAGAAAAATAATTGTTCTTTGAAAACTCCAATATAAAAATCCTGGCAAGTATAATCAAGGGAAAAAAAGAGAGAGAGAGAGAGAAGGCACAAATAACCAATATCAGAAACAAAATGGAGATATCACTGCAGATTCTACAAATATCTAAAAAACAAAATGATATTACAAATTATGCCAGTAAATCTAAGATTTTAAATTAAATGGACACAACTTACTAAATGGACACAACTTACTGATTTTTATATAATAAATAAAAAACAAAAATCTGTATAAGATTATATCTACTTGAGAAAATTAATTTGTCTTTAGAAAACTTCTCAAACAGAAAATTTAAGGTCCATGTGGCTTCACTGAATTTCACATCATGAAAGATATAATACCAAAATAATTCCCACTCTTTCAATGAACAGAAAAATAGTAAAAATTTGCCAATTTCTCTTTTGAATTCAGTATAATATTAATACCAAAACCTGACAGTTGTATAACAAAAAAGTAAAATTAAATACTAATTTCTCTATTAACTATATATACAAACCCATTGTAAGTTAGATCTAGTATATACAAAAAAAACATTTTGATTCCATTATTATTTAGTATCACAATGCCAATCAACACACTTCATCACATTCACAGAATAAAAGAGAAAAATCATAGAATTAGGAAAAATTATCTGATAAGAGTAAACATAAATTTAAACAAAATTGAAATAATTTACTCAATATAAAACTTTTAACAAATCAAAGGTAAAATGAAAGTATTAGATATGATAAAAACTATGTACAAATAAAACAAACATATTAAATATCTAATAGGAAATGAGGAAATAGACAAGGATGCCTGTTGCCACTACTTCTGTTTAATATTATACTGGAAATTTTAATTTTATTAAAGTTTAAAATTTTATCTTAAAATGGAATTTTAATGCAAAAAGGTAAGAAAAGAAATTCATGGTATAAAGACTGAAAAAGAAATAATAAAACAGTTATTTTCAGGTGAGATAATCACGTAAACAAAGAAAAATCTAGAGGAAAGTATTAGTATAACAATATTATTATGATCAAGTAATTGGAATATGAAATTTAAAGCTTAATACCTTTTACAGTAGCATCAAAGATTCAAAAATCGATGGCTAAATCTAACAAATTTTCAAAATCGCTACACAAAAAATTATAAAACATTATTGAGAGAAATTAAAGAATACCTAAATAAATGGAAGGACATGTACTTTATGAATTAGAATATCTAATGTTATAAAAATTATAGTTATTTCCAAATTGATTTATTCCTAATGTAATAATTTTTAAAAGATTTTATATATTTATTCATATATTTAGCAGGCTCCATGCAGGGACCCCGATATGGGACTCGATCCCAGGGCTCCGGGATCACGCCCTGAGCCAAAGGCAGATGCTCAACCGCTGAGCCACCCAGGCGTCCCTATACCTAATGTAATCTTAATCAAAATACCAGTAAGATTTTGTTTTTGCAATTTGATTGTTTTTTCACTATTGTATAAAACAATTAATTAATATAATATTTAAATGGAAATGCAAAATTCCAAGAACATTTGGACAAAGCATTTGAACATTTCCACAAAATTTCCTGACGAAATTTTGGTGGAAAAATTGGATGGAAGAAAACACTTATACTATTTACAACCAAAAATGGACTATTATGCAGAATACTAAAAACAAAAAGCTACAACTCTATAAAACAACCCCAGGGGAAGATGAGTAAAATATTTGAACAGGAGCCTCACACAAGAATATATCCAAATGGACAACAGTCAAATGAAAAGGTGCACACTCTCATTAGCCATCAAGAAAATGCAAATTAAAACCACACTGAGATATTACTTAGCACATCTCAGTATGGCTAAAATGAAGAAGACTGAAAATTTTAACATTGACAAAGACATGGATTAACTGGAGTCTCAAATCTTCCTGGTAAGAAGCTAAAGTGATAAAAGAACTTTAGAAAATAGTTTTGCAGCTTTTACTAAGTTGATGGCATTTAGTCATTATAACCCGGAAATCCTAGCAAAATGACCTAATGATATGCCTATATACATCATTATTAACAGTAACATTGTTTGTGATAGCCAATTACTGAAAACAACTGAAATCTACTAGTGGATTGAAGTGTCCATCAACTGTAGGATAAATAAATAAGCTGCTATAATATTAGAATTGGAATATATATAGCAAGAAAAATGAATATACTATTACTACATTTAAAAAATGAGACAAAAATATATTTTCCTTCAAGTTCAAAAGCAGGGAATTCTTCATATAAGGGTAAGAGGGTTAGTTACTGGAAATTAGCCTACTAAGGGGTGTTCCAAGGGTGTTGCAATTATTCTATTTTTTACCTGGGTTGTGGTAACATGAATATATTTATAAATTTTGCTATAATTTTTTGAGTTGTATGCTTAAGATCAATGTACTGTTCTGTGTTTATGTTACATTCAGGATAGTATTGACTGGCAGGTTAAACCCACCTCTCCAAATTTCCTGTCTACTAGAATGAAAACTCATGAGGAAATTTATAAAGTTCATGAAGATATTAAAAATAAATTAACCAAAATTTTAATATACATTAGAATTAAGTGCATAGAATTTTAATACCTATATTATAATATTCTGTTGTTATCTTACCTTTTATTAATGTATTTTTTAATTTTTCCTTTTTTTCTTTCATTTTGAGAGAGAGATTCTTATTAAGAAAGAAAGGTAAATATATGTATTTACCTCCATCTGGGACACAGGTAAAACAGTTCTTCTCAAACTCTCTATGTCATTTATATTGAGACTACATTAATCTCACAATCATTTCTTACTACTTAATGAATGTGGTCTTGCCATCTAAACTATAATGTATCTGTGTTTAATTTAACGACTTTTTTTTTTTTAACTTTGAGAATTTGGTAAGCTCCCTCCTGTTCTGGATGTTTATGCTAGAACACATGCTACCTTCTATCTGGAATACTCCCCACTCCCTCTCTGCCCAGCTGGGTACTTGTCAGTTTTCAGGTTTCAATTTATGTTAAATCTCTCTGTAATAGGATCTGTTTGTGTCTTCATTCTTAGTGACAAGATTCATATTAACATCCACCCTTTTAAATACTCTTTAAATGAAGACTAAGTTCTGTTAATGATCATCACAAATACAGGGGCAAGGAAAATGCCATGCTCTTGATAGGTGCTCAAATATTTATTGAATAAATGAATGTTAAAGGAAGGTTATCAATTAATGGCTCAGTGGCTCAGCAATGTTCTCAAGGGTTTAAGCTTTTACTCTCTTTCCTCTCTACTATCCTTAGCTTTATGGATTTTATTCTTTATGTATGCCCCTTTATATGAGGTTTCAATAGGATGATGTCTGGCTGCTACAGGCCTAGACATTATCCTATTTCCACACCTGGATGAAGGCTGTGTATAACTAGGAAGAAAAAGATTTTTGTAGAAACTCCTGGTAAATGTCATTGTCCAGAACTAGGTCATATTATTACTTGTGGCTACAAAAGAGTGTGAGAAACAGTATAGCATGCCTGCATACTGTTTAGTGAGAGATGGATAAGGGAGATAAAAATTGGGAATGACTTTTGGGTCAACAAACAAACCTTATATTCTAATAAAGTCCAAATGTAGATTTTTCTATACCCATGTAGACATATAATAGTATTTTAAGTACTTAACTGTGGACTGATGAATTTCTAGCTCTTTTGTGAATATATACTCAAAACAGCAACAAACTTGCTAATTCTCCCTAAAGACAAGATGATCATTGGATAATATTCCAACCACTTTTGTGTTCAGTCACATGAATATGTCTGAAATAATGAACTATACAGAAGGGGTAACAAGTTTCCCTGAAAATAGAATAAAAAAACATAAGAAATAAAGCAGAGTATAACAAATATATTACATGATTTCTGCCTGGCTTTCATCAAACTTGGTAATTCCTTTTGCTCTGGCACATGTATCATTCATTTTTCATTCAGCACAGACAAATTGAGCTATGGGACATTAGATAACAGCTATAATTTTAAATCATCTCACAGTTCACAACCTCAAGGGGTAATGTTATGACAGAATCAAATTAATCTATCTGATTTTTTTAAATAATGAAACAATTCCCTCTTACCTTTGTCTATTGATGGACCCTTTGATACTGACAATATCCAGACACCAGAAATGTAGTCTTACATGGAGTTATGTCTATCATTGTGGAATTCAAGGTTAGACAAATCATTAAATAATTCAAGAAATTTCTGAATATTATGCCACAGGAATCCAATTTGATTTCTTTTGACATTGGAAGACCTACTTCACTTAAAATCATTGTAACTAATGCATTAGTTTAATAATTCAAAATTACACTACTGAATGACTCACTAATTTTAGGCCTGTCATCATCACTTTTCCATAAAAATGGAGTATCAGAAAAAAAATCAAGGTTGTGTATAGAATAAATTCACTGCCTACATAGTTCTAGACTGCTAATGAGTAGTGACCTTACCTACCTAAGTAGATATGACTACCTTTTCAAAACACAAACATTAAATCAAGGAAAAATTTTAAAAATAGGTTTTACAACTTTCTTCATTCATTATACAAAGCCTATTGAAGAAATAAAAATTGAGTATAGAATAAATAAACAAAAAATCCATAATCCCACCAGTGGTAGGTAGGTGATCACCAATTGTGCTTTGTCACAAACTTAGTGCATTGAGTCTTTCCAAATTATTTTCTTGTTTTGGGTTCTGTGTGTGATCAGACATAACTATGGAGTAGTCATGTTTCTGTGTTCCTCCATTTATGATCACAGAGAAATGCTGTTCAATATTACTGTTCTGTGAAATGGTTTCTGTTCGACAGGACACTGTAGCTTAGTGGTGAGAACCAAGGCAGCTTCCACCATCAGGGGGTTTCCCATTGGTAATTTTGTCTGCTTCAATCTCTTGATCTCCATATTCCAGTCATACTGAAATTTTTGCTGGCCATTCAGCACTGAAATTTTATTTTATACCATCTCCTCTGCCATTCCTGCTGTGGATACCACTCTCTCAGACTTTCACATGATTGCGGTCTCCCTAATCAATCTCAAGTCATATACCACCTCTTCAGAGATACCTTCCATGACTACCTTAGCTAAAGCAGCCCACTTCTTCACCATTTCTAACTCAAGTCCACAGGGTATCTTTTGCATTACTCTTAATGCAGAAGGTAGCTTTTTTCTTTTTAAAATAAAAATTGTAGGGATCCCTGGGTGGCGCAGCGGTTTGGCGCCTGCCTTTGGCCCAGGGCCTGATCCTGGAGACCCGGGATCGAATCCCACATCGGGCTCCCGGTGCATGGAGCCTGCTTCTCCCTCTGCCTGTGTCTCTGCCCCTCTCTCTCTCTCTGTGACTATCATAAGTAAATAAAAATTTAAAAAAATGAATAAAATAAAATAAAAATTGTATATATTTAAAGTATACAACATGTCAATTTGATATGCATATACATAGTGAGATCATTACTATGGTCAAGCTAGTTGATATATCAATCCTCATATAGTTACTATTTTTGGTGTGTATGGTAGGAACACCTGAAATCTATTCTCTTAGAGATTTTCAGTATTTAATGCAATATTATTAATTATAGTAATCATAATGTACATTAGATCTCTAGACTTATTCATTCTATATAACTCCAACTCTGTACCCTTTGGCCAACATCTCCTTATTTCTTTCACACAGTATTTTCTATACGTGTTTATATATGATAGTTAACTATCATTGTTTATAAATTATCTGTTAATGTAATTGATTTCTTCTTTGATTCTAGGGTTATTTCAGATAGATTTAGCAAGAATCACCAGAATGAGTCCCATTGAATCCCTTGACTCTGGCACTTGTCCAGTGTGAAATCAGTGACAACAAAATATCCTAACTAGTTTAAGCCTGGATCATGTAATTTATAGTACGTTCCCACTCCCAGCTTAGGGGATAGTAACTCTATTGGATTATATGAAAGAAGAATGGGAAAAAAGATGGAGATAGTTTAGGTAATCAGAGACTTTTTTATTAGAAGTTGATGGGATCTGTTGTATTTTCGTTTTTATTTAAAAATTTTTAAAATACTACTCAAATTAGATAAAAATATTGTTTTACATCCCTGAAAATGGGCTGACATAGTGCTGGCACTATACTTGACTGACTACTTGGTTGCACAAATGCTTTTACATTCTCAGTGAGATTCAACCTCTGAAAATTCAAGAACCGCTTTCCCTTCTCTTTTATAACCTTTTGTTATACACACTGATATAGATCTTTTTACATCTGATGGCTATTTCCACTTTTCCTTCATGCCTTGAATAAGCCCTGAATGTGAACAAAATCACACATTCTCAGTTGTTCTCCTGGTACAAGCAACAAGAACCTCAACACTGTACAAATTATAAGTTCTAGACATATAGCTATTTTTAGGCCAGAACAAAAGTATTCCTGATAAAAAAGAAAATAAAACCAAAATAAAGTTTCTAGTCAACTGGTTATCTTCTGCCAAATGACTTTCTTCAGACTAGATTCCCTCCCCTTCTCTCCCCTTATAAATTGTCGTGATGTTTCTGTGTTTTCACAAGCAAAACACACACTTAATCTATTTACAAGTCTGTTTAATGTTTTCTCAGTAAACACTGAATACTGGACACAGAAAATCTGACCTGATTCAAATCTGACATTTACTTTATTGGTCCCAAGATTATATGTCTTTCTGGATCTTCTCTACACGTCCAAATATTCCAAACACTCTTTTTCCCCCAAATTTTTGCTGAGATGTATCACACATTATCAAGTAAAAGAACCATTCCTTCTTTAAAAAAAAAAAAAAAAAAACTATTCTGAGGTTGTAGAAAAGAGAAGTTAATCACAACCCATAATCCACATCTTCACTAAGATGTCTAAATGTAGATACTGTGGATTTGAAACACAAGGAGATAACCTATGTGCTGGTGTGGCTGCATCTACATAGATGGTATAGTTTAATGGATAATGGCCATGAGCCTAGACTCTGGAGCAAGATGTCAAAGTTTGAATCCAGACTCCACTCAGTTCCCTGATTTGTAAAATAGCAATGAAAATATTACCTACCTCACAGGATTATAGTATGGATTAAATGGATTCATACATATAAAAACATTTTGAATATGTACTAACTACAGCTTAGACATATTATCATCAGTTGTTTATCTGTCATTGTGACAGGTTAATGTGTGAAGTATTACATGTTTTAATATATTTAATTTTAAGATACACCACCATTCAATATAAGGAATATAAATTTGACTTTGCCTCATGGTGGATGATCATCAAGCAAATAATTAGCTTTTGAAATAGGATGAGGCAATGGTTCCATCTTAATTAAGGTCATCACAGTGGGGAAAAACTCGAATGAAAGCAATGAGTCCTCTCAAAAAATGTGCAGAATGACCATAAGTAAGGATGAAATGAGATGAGTCACATTTCAACAAAAGGCAGATTAAGTAACCAACAATTAAGAAGAAAGATTCATTCAAAGTAACTCCAGGCAGGAAATAACTCGTGTCCTTCAACTGATGAGAAGATAAACAAATTGTAATATATATATATATCCTAACAGGAATGACGTACTGATATACATAACATGTAAATTCATTTCTTTCAAGGCCAGAAAAGCCCTGGTGTCTTCCGCTTTTATAACATAGAGACGTCTTCAAAGTCCCAGGCTTCATTTTCCCTCGAAATGTAAATATATGTCTCCAGAGTTAGGTAAATCCTTCTGGTGCTCTCACTTATGTACAGTTAAAAATTAACTTTCCAAAACTTAGCCCAGTCATACTGAATTCCATGAATTTAGCCCAGAATTCCATGTTTTCAGCAAAATTTGCTCAGAAAGTCCCAATTCTGTATAAACACAAATACATGTTCTTTACAGCACAAAAGTACAAACCATTATTTCTCATGGACCTAGACACAGACATTTTCAAGGAAATATTTAAAAATCAAATCTAGCAGTATAGAGAAAGAATAATACACTATAACCAAGAGAGGCATATCTGAGAAATGCAAGGTTGGTTGAATATATGAAAATCAATCGATCCATTATATTTCCAGTTTAAAGAAAACTACATGATCATATCCAGAGATACAGAAAAAGCATTTGATGAAATTCCAACACCCATTCTTGACTAAAACTCTGAGCATATGGAATGGAAGGTAACTTCCTCAACCTGATAAAGATATCTCTACTGAAATACTACTTAGCAATAAAAAGAAACGAGATATTAATGCACACAACAACTTGAATCTCCAATGCATTGATCTGAGTACCAGAAGATGGCCCCCAAAATTTACATACTGTATGATTCCCTTTGTATATCATTCTCAAAAATATCAAATTACAGTTTGGGAATGTAGATCAGTTGTTAGAAACAGGGGAATATATAAGTGTTGAGGGATACTTCAAACATTGGGATACTTAGGATGATGTAACTATTTGGCATCCTGATTGTGGTGCTAACTACACTAATCTTTTTATATATCAAAAGCATAGGAATGTATGCTGAAAACAATAGTAAAAAAGAGGTTTATTTAAATTCCTCTGACTTTTTAAAAGACAATTCTCAAGGTATTATTGGCTCACGCCTTCAGTGTCACTGTTTTTTGATTTCCCACATATTTTCTGCCCCTTTAAAAATATGTTCAATTTATCAATCTATTAATGTTACTAAATAATCACTATGTGGCAAGTATTTTTCTAGATTCTTGACGGTATTAAAAAAACAAAAATTATGGTCTATGTGGGTATTTTTTCTTCTTGATACTTTGAAACATCATCTTTATTACTTTATCTTTTGAAAACAATTCAAAATGCTTTGCAGGTTTTTGTTCTGTTTTGTTTTGCGTTTTGATCAACACATTTACCCAATTACTGGCATACTGGCAACATGTGAATTTGTATGTATCTTCCTTCCATGGACTCCATATTCGCATATATTTTTGTGACTGTGTATAACTTCATCCGATTATACTCAATAGCTATTAGTAACCACTGTTTTCCAGGAACTAACTGAGTTTAAAATAATTTCCACACTGTTGGAAAATGAACCTTGCTTCCATGAAACAAGGAGTCACAACTATATAATAAAAGGTTGGATTTTTATTATTATAAAGTATTTATCATCTCTCTGTTAACACAGAAACTTAAAGCTTAGGAGACCACTGAAGAAGAAAATATTTGTTCCTAAATTTCAGTGAGCTCTACTTCAGATAGAATCTCCTCCGTAAAGATGCCTGGGTAGCTCAGCAATTGAGTGTCTGAATTCAGCTCAGGGTGTGATGCCAGGGCCTGAGATCAAGTCCCATGTTGGGCTCCTTGAGGGAAGCCTGCTTCTCTCTCTGCCTCTCTCTCTCTCTCTCTCTTTCTGTGTCCCTCATGAATAAATAAAATCTTTTTTTTTTTTAGAATCTCCTCCTTATATTTAAAACCATGTTAATTAATATTTCCTACTATAAGGACTATTGTTAATATATTTAGGTAGAGCAACTGTATTGTGGAAACTGTAAGAAAGTAAGTCTTATCTTCAAGATACACTGTTGAGATGTTTACTGATGAAATAAAATGGTATTTGGGATTTTCTTCAAAATTATTTGTGAAGAGGGGAGAAGTTGGTCAGAGTACAAATGAAACAAGAGTGAGTATAAGTTGATAACCATTTAACCTGGGGAATGAATACAGAAGACTTCATTATATTTGCTCCACTTTTGTATACAATTGGTATTATCTATAATACAAATGTTTAAAAAAAAAGAAAAATTAAAATTTTTCTACTATAAGAAACTTTTCATACCTTATCAGAGTTATAGTCTGCTTACCAAAAAATACCCAATCTTAATGCAGGTCAACAAATATTTAACCTTTGGCAGCCATCAACGAGTGCTTGCAATGTAAGCAAGGATATACAAATAGCTTTGAACTCAGAATTGTGTTTAAAGCAAAGGCAACAGTTTCTACACACATTTTTTGAATCAAGGCATGTGTTTATTGCTATCATCTTTAAATCAGGGCTATAGTAAGGCCAGTTCACCCCTAGGTCCTTCTCATTCTAAGGCTAATCCAGAAAAAAGAAATAGACATGTCTTCATCCTTAGAGTGTCAGAGGGGCCTAGTCTGTTGAAGATGGGTCTCTGGGCAGCCTATTTCCAGAAAGATCGCTGTTTCCTTGTAGTTTAACCTCCACACAGAACATCCCCTCAGCCTCCATATGAGCCATGGGCACATGGCTGTAAAGATCCCCAAAATATTTGGGCATGGATGATACTTAATAGGATAGAAACATAAGAAGTTTTGAGCAACAGGTGCTTTGAGTCCAAAGGATAAATAAAATTTATAGGTACTTGGATCCTTTTGGGTTAACTATGGGACCCGTTTCAAAGAATTCTGCAATTTGATATTTGGCAGTGACTTCTACAAGAAACATGTTGAACCTCTTCTTTTAAGCCTTATCATACACAATAGTATCTCCCTCAGTTCTCTTCCACTTACTATAGCCCTCAGCATTAGTTAATAAATGTTTTGCCTGTCATTTTAAACTCAAAATAATTCATATTAAGGTAACTAAAATAAGCACGAAGCTACTTCTGTTGTTTTCATATTTAGCTTTGTGTGCCTAGCTGTTACTGTATCTGCAGAAGTTTTGTTGGCACAATTCCTTCTAAAGTGGAAGTTGGAGGCTTCCTAATTCATTCAACAAACATTTATTGGGCAGCTCCTTTGTGTCAAGGTCTGTTTTATATCCCTGTGTACAGAAGAGTTTCTTTCCTCAAAGAGTTTATATGAGGAAAAACAGATAATATATAAGTTAATAATTAAGGTAATTTCAGACTTGCATAAGTGCATTGCAGGGGAAAAGCAGAATGATATGATAGAGAAAAACGTTGTGTGTATGGTGTAGGAAGTGTCAACCTTAACAAAGAAATGTCCTCTCCAAAAGCTGATTTTTTTTTTTAAGGATTTTATTTATTTATTCATTAGAGACACTGAGAGAGAGAGAGAGAAAGAGAGAGAGAGAGAGGCAGAGACACAGGCAGAGGGAGAAGCAGGGTCCATGCAGGGAGCCTGATGTGGGACTCAGTCCCGGGTCTCCAGGATCACGGCCCGGGCATGAAGGCGGTGCTAAACCGCTGAGCCCCCTGGGCTGCCCTGATGTTTTTAACTTAGACCTGAAGTATGAGATGTCAGCCATGAGGAAAATCAGAAGAGGAGCACACGTAGTAGAGGAAATAGAATGTCTCAAGGCTGTAAGAAAATAAAGAACTAAGTTGCTCAAGAATCAGAAAGGAAGTCTATGTGGATGAAACTTTAAGAGAATAGGGGACAGACACAATAAACCAGATCATGTAAGCCTCTTAAGCTAGCATAGTGAGTCTGGATTTTATCTTTAGTGCAGTGGGAAGCTGTTGAAGAGTTTTATATAGGGTTGTGAAATGATGATTAGTATTAATGTAAGAGCAATATTGTAGAGAATGTATTATAGAAGAGCCATAGGGGAAGTATAGGTATGAAGTTATTGAATCCCTATAGGAGAAATATAAGAGAGACTTATATTAGAGAAGATAGAGAAACATGGACAGATTGAAGATATATTTGGAGATAAGGTTGCTGACTTATTGGATATGAAGAACCAAGAACTGGGAGAAATCAAAGATAACTTTTTTCTTTCTGCTTATGTTGGATGGTGGGGTTGTTATTAAGATGATAAAGGTTGGACATCAAAGACTATGACATCTATAGACATATTTAACTGGATATGTTAATGAGACAGTTGTGTACATAACTAAGTTGTACTGAGCTGCATCCAAGTGTAATGATATACAATAGTGAATCTTTAGCATAGAGAAAATTTTAAAATTTCATCTCTATCATTTTAAATATTAAGAATGAATAGTGTCACTTACAGAAAGAGTAGATATAGAGAAGGAAACATAATCCTAAACAGATAATTAGTAGAGGGTGAATACTCAGAAAGCAGACTGAGAATATGGCACCAGAGAGGTGAGAAGAAACAGAGCAAAGTGATAGGGGAATCAGAAGGAAATACAGTTTGGGTCCAGAGAGTCGAATGTCACTTCTCTTATACTGGATCAACAATATCCCTATTTAACCCCCTTTAATTCATAGTCTACACAGAATAAAATGGAATTTTGTCTGCATCACTTTTATGTTAATTCCATTCTGTGGATTTCTATTGACCTAAAAATACACTCCAAGTCCCTAGGTTTTCTTCTTAACATCATCCTGGCTGGATCCCCTTCAAGTCTGAGCTAGCTTAACTGTCTTTCTCCACACCAAAAGATATTATCCTCCATGGCTTTTCCTTATGTTTTCCCCTGTACTTGAAATTCCACTCCTATGACTTCTTTTTTTTAAATATTTGGCTATATTCCAATCATCTATCAATAAATATTGGTTGACTAACTTGAAAAAAACCTGGCTGTGAAACATGCTTTTTTTGAAACACTAAAAATGTCCAGTAAGCTTGCATCTTATTGCCTTCTGCTTTTGCATAATTCTGAACCTAATCAGGAAGGTACCAGCATTTTAGAGAATTACTGAGGCTGGTGGCGCATATGGGTGGGCCCCAGACCTTAGTATTCCTCTCCAATACACCAATACATCTCTGCCTAACCATCAATCACATTTTCCCTCCTGTATGAGGCTAACTTTGATACTCTTATCAACACTGAATGCCACCTAGGTCCCTGTCTCTTGCCCCCTGGTCATTACCATCACAAATAATATTGGTGTCATATCCAAATCTTCTCCCTGTCCACATGCTAAGATCATGTCCTTCCACTGTTTCCAGATTACATCCTTTGCCCTGTTTCCTCTCTGTGATTTCTAAGGTCCCTTCCAGCTCTGACATTCTGTGTGTAGTTAGAGTGCTGCACTTGATCCATCTATAAATACAGCAGGAGTTCAGAGGTTAGACTAATTGAAGAAAGTTTCCTAAAGGAAATGTGGAGATTGAATAGGGTCTTGAGTAATGGGAAGAATTTAAACTGGCAAAAAAGATTGTCCCAGGCAGGAGAAACTGCATGACTCAAAGCAGGAAGGTGGGAAGAAAAGATGTGTGCAGAGTGACTGATGAGAGATAAACCTGATTGGTATAGTGTGTGCAGATCCCAGATTCTGAAAAATAAGTCTGAATCAAAAACAAATAATAATAAATAGGAAATAAACAAGCACCTGAGGGTGAGTGAAATGAAATCTAAGTTTAGAAATGGCAACAATATTCTGCCCTAGGATTTAAAAAATTGTTTGGAAGCCAAAGGAGAGTCTGAATTGAGAAATTTAGAATGAATTCATAACTCCACTATAAACTCACTTTCTGGTGGTGAAGAATCACTTTAGTGGGTTTCAATATACCTAATTATGCAGCATGGATGAAATAATCTACATGAATTGTTTTTAGGGCCTGACCCATACCTAAAGAGAAGCACTTTGCTGGGTAGTGTTATGCCACCAAAAATAGAAAAGGTGACCCGATCATTCAATCTTTCCTGTAGTTATGTAAAAGAGTTGGAAACAAGGAGGTTCATATCACAGTTCATATCATATCACAAGGTGGTTCATATCTTTATTTAGATCTGTTAAGAAGGAAGGACAGAGGAAAGGAAGGAAGGGAGGAAGGAAGCAAGGAAGGAAAAAAGGAAGGATTGTAAGAGGACAAGAGAAAGAAGGAAAAGGAAAGGAGAGGAAAGGAAAGGTCTTTTGTAATCATGCCCTTGCCTAAACCTTGACCATTTACATCACAAAAATTAGACACTCTTCTCACTGCAAAACAGGTAACAGTTATTGTTGACAGCAAAAGACAAATCCTTAGTTTTCCACAACTTGAAATTTACGGCTAATTATAAAAAATAAAATACTTTCTAATGTAGATACTATCTGTGTAAGGCTTAAGATGCTTATGCAGTCTTTAAAAGAAACTGAAGAAGGAAGTAAATGACGTCTAATGGGCACTATATGCTTGGAACTGTTCCAGATACCTAACAAACATCACACCTTTTACCAGTACAGCAAAACTCAGGAATAAGAATTTTCATCATTAGTAATAGCATAATAATAATAATAATAATAATAATAATATCTTTTCTCATGAAAAAGGAAACATATTCAAAGTTTAAGTGATTTACTGGTTTATTCAAACTTGAAAATGGCAGAGCTGCAATATGAATCCAGTGAATACCATACTCCCTATCCTTCGTGACCACCACTCACACATGCACACTTTCCACCCCAAAACAGGCCAAATTAAGGTATGGTCAGAAAGCCAGCTGCCTTCAGCTCTTGTTAAAAGCCAACATCTCAGAACCTACCCCAGACCACCTTCACAGTAACATGTTCTTCAGATGATTCTGGTGTGCATGATTTTGAAGCAATGAAAAAATCAAATGATTCCCATAAGTCACAGAATATAAATACCACATGAACTTTTTAAAGGAACTCTTCCAAACTACATCCTTGGTGTATGAGCTATTCTTATCTTTTTTATCAAAATCTAATATCTCAAATTTTAAACTGAAGCCAATTGGCCATTATATTTGACTTTCCAAAATGAGGCTTTTTAAAGACAAGCCAGACCTCAACTGAATTGAAAAACTGAATAATGGTCAGTGACTGGAGACATAAATAAAGCAAAATTTCAAAGATGGAAACGGATTAGAGCATCTGGGAGGTTAACAGAATATGCATAAATCAGAAACAGGAAAGGGATGACAGAAGATTAAGAAGACTGAGTCAAGAAAGAATCTCAGAGACTCAAGTCATGTACACATTTTAAAAAATCAAACTCATTGAGGTTTAGTTTGTATAAAAATAAAATGAATCTACCTAAATGTAGGGTTTGATGAAGTTTTATTCCCCCCTTGAATCAAAAGAACCTTTATTGTATCTTTAAATGATCACAAGTAAGTCTGAAAAATCACCTGGCATCTTGCTGTTTCTATAGCTGGACAGATTAGATCTTATTCATCAGCCTGATGAACTGTTCCTTTTTCAAAAACATAGATACCCCAAATTTTCTGATATCCTTATTTTTAATTGTTGTGGCTTGCTGAATCACAGTAACTGAGTTTGATACAAGTTCAATGTCATTTTCTTCAAGAATTAATTCATCTTTCTGGGCTCAAGATACTGAATAAGCAATGTCGGACCTTATCTGAACTCCACAGAGGTACTGATTTCACCCAAGAAATTTTGAATTTCAAGAACAGTATCATTCTCCTGAATAACAAAATTAGTGGGGAAGTGAGCATACATTGACCTCATCTTGTAACAAAGCCCAGTGTAACATCCGATCATGTTCTGTGTGTGACTACAGATAGTGTGAACAGTAGCCAGATCTTTTCTATACCATTGACCATTTGTCAACTCAGAACCTCTTCTTTTCCTTTCCAAGGAGACTGAGTTCTACAATGATGTGATTCACGTACCTTTGCAGGGTTGCTTTGGGCCCTTCACAGTAACAGTGGGTCCCTTCTGAGTGAAGTTTACATTTTC
This sequence comes from Vulpes lagopus, assembly GCF_018345385.1. Classification (NCBI taxonomy): domain Eukaryota; kingdom Metazoa; phylum Chordata; class Mammalia; order Carnivora; family Canidae; genus Vulpes; species Vulpes lagopus. Next base: position 86,916,976 of record NC_054828.1, on the reverse strand, counting down.
TGGAATCTCAACAATCTCATTGCTGAGAATGGTCTTCTTTCTTGCAGTAGATGCCACAAAGAGAGAGCTGATTAATTCTGACAAATGCATACAATCATGTAACTCCAAACATAATCACTATCTAGAATTTTTTTTTTATCACCTTGCAAAGTTCTCCTGTGCCACTTTGCAGGCAATACTCCTCACCCCTAGCTTCAAGAAACCAGCAATTGGCTTAATTATTCTTCTTCCAAAATTTTATATAATAGAATCATACAGTATTTGAAATCTTGTGGGTCCATGTTGTTGCTTAGAACCAGTAGTCCATTCACTTTAATTGATGTAGTATTCCATTATATAGGTATACCACAATTTATTCATCAATTCAATTCTTAATGACTATATGGGTTATTTCTAGTTTGGAGTTATTAATAAAGCACCTATGATCATTTCAGTGAAAGTCTTTATTTGAACATATATTTTACTTTCTCTTGGATAAATTCATGGAATTGCTGTTATATAATACATGTAGTTTAACTTTATAAAAAAAATATTGTCAAACTGCTTTCCAGAATGGTTGGGTGATTTAACAATTCTACCAGCAATGAATGATAATTCCATTTGCTATACATCCTCAACAACAGTTGACATTGTCAGTATTTAATTACTCTAGTAGGCACATACAGGTAACTCAAAGTATTTTAGTTTATATTTCTTGGATGATCAACGATGAGCATTTTTATGTGCTCATTGGCCATTCATATATCTTTTTTAGAGTGTCTATTCAAAATTGTTTGCCATTTTTTAAAATTCTATATTCTAATAGTTGAAAGAGTTTTTAAAAATCTGTATGTAATATCTTTGTCAAATAAATGTGCTGCAAATATTTATTAGTCTGCAGTTTATCTTTTCATTTTCTTAATGGTATCTTTCAAAAAGCTAAAGTTTTAATTGTGATAAATTCTAATTTGCTATTTTTATGGTTCATGCTTTTTTGCATACTACCTAAGAAATTTTTGCCTATGCTAAAGTGGCAAAGATTTTCTCCTAAATCTTCTTCCAAAATTTTATTTTATTTTTTTGGTATTTATGTTCAGACCTATGATTTATTTTAAGTTTTGTACATGGTATTAAGAGATGAAGTTATTTTTTTCCAAATGCATATCCAGGTTTTCAACATCATATTTTTAAATTACCCACTGAGTTTCCTTTACATATATTTAAAAAAAATCTATGAACAAATTTATGTGTAGGACTAACTCTTACATTTTTCTCTTCTATTGATCTTCATTATCTATGTTGGGCCAGTGGGATCAAGGGGGATCAGGAGGCACCAAAAAAATGGCAGCGGACCCCCCACCTTGTGGCCCCCACCTCGGAACTTTACCACCACCAGCAGACTGCCCCAGGACACATCATCAGGGCGAGCCTGGACCTATGCAGGAAACCTGAACCGTACTTCCCAGACTATATAAGGGCATGGGCAGTTATTGCCCCAGGCCGATTTCACCAGTAATATATGCCTAGTGCCTATCATCCCCTACAGACACACAGCCCCTTACCCCTCCCCCCTTGAAAAGCCCTTTTGCCCTCCCCTGCGCAGGACTTCCCTGCTCTCTCCCTCCCCTGTGGGCCACGGAAAGCGCATCCCATGAAAACCCTGTTTGGACCAACTTTTGCCTCGCCTCTCTATTCCATTTCACTACCGATCAGATTAAGCCTGACAATCTATTCTTTGCCAAAATCACATTGCCTTGCTTGGCATAGACTTACAGTATACCTTTAAATCAGTTAATTTAAATGTCTTATTTTGTTCTTGTTTCACAAAACTATTTTGACTATTCTAAATTCTTTCCATCCATAAAATGTTAGTAAGACCCTGGCAATTTATATGGAAAATGTCTTCTGGCATTTTGGTTGAATCTGCATCACATTTATAGATCAGTTTGGAAAGACATGTTAGCAATAACAAAAAAAATGACGCCTTAACAACAAGAGTCTTCTAATAAAAAAGCATTGTATGTGTCTCCATTTATTTGGATCTTTTTATCTTAGCAAAATTTTGTGATACTCAGTATAAATATATTACACATATTTAAGGGAATTATTCCTACTTCATATTTTAGATGCTACTCTAATTGTATTATTTCTTTAAGCTTGCTTGTTTTCTTTCTTTCTTTCTTTCTTTCTTTCTTTCTTTCTTTCTTTCTTTCTTTCTTTCTTTCTTTCCTTTTTTTTTTCTTTCATTTTAGAGAGGGTAGGGTAGGGGCAGAAGGAAAAGAGGAGAGAGAATCGTAAGCAGGCTCCATGCCCAACTGAGCTGGAGCCCAACATCTCACAATCTTGAGATCACAACCTGAGCTGAAATCAAGAGTTGATGCTTAACCAACTGAAACACCCAAGTGCCCCTCTAAGCTTTATTTCTAATTGCTTATTACTTGTATGTAGAAATAGAATTGACTTTTGCGTGCTGTAGACATACTAAATTCAATTCTGATAATTTTTTAATCTTTAGGATTTTCTATGTTCATGAAGTTCTGCAAATAGTGGACAATTTTGTTCTTCTCCTATTTGCATGCCTTTTTGTCTTTTCCTTGCTTTATCAGTACAGTGTTAGTTGGAAGGCGTAAGAGTATTTGATTTTGCCATGGTGTAAAACCTTTTGATCCTAGGTGTAAGCTTCCAGTATTTTAGAAGTTAAATGTCATGTTTGCTCTATATTTCACACAGATTCCCTTGACTTGACTGGTGCTACTCATATTTTGCTGAGTGTTTATCATGAATAGACACTGAATTTTTTCATAAATAAAATCTTTAAACAGGGGGTAGGGCACCTGGAAGGCTCAGTGGTTCAGCATCTGCCTTTAGCTCAGGTCGGGATCCCGGAGTCCTGGGGTGAAGTCCCACATGGGGCTCCCTGCAGGGAGTCTGCTTCTCCCTCTGCCTATGTCTCTGCCTCTTTTCTTTGTGTCTTTCAAGAAGAAATAATATAAAATCTTAAAAAAGAAAAGATACTGAATGTTGTCAAATGTGTTATCTGCATCTATGTAGATATTCATATGGTCTTTTGTTCCTTTTTTTTCTTTTAATGTGTCTGATTTTGTAAGCTAAATTAGCCCAGTATTCTGGGGATAAATGCCTCTTGTTCATAGTATATTATCCTTTTGATATATTATTAAGTTGGCTACCATTTTATTAGGATTATTATGTCTTTATTCCTGAGGAATATCAGCCTGTGATTCCTTTACTTACCAAATATTACAAAATGTTTTGTTATAAAGAGTTGGAAAGTATGTCCTATTGTAATTTTAAAGTATTTGCAGATGAGGTGATTTACTGTTTTCTTAAATGCTTGGTTGTAGTTTTAATCTGCATTTTTGTGAAGACTAATATTGTTAAGCACATCTCTATGCTTCTGAGGTTGGTTCAAGTCTTCTGGATTGTTTTTCATAATAAGTTGATTTCCAGGAATTTTTTTTATATGATCTGGATTTGAGTTCTTTGTCATGTATGCATTGCAAATATTTTTAAACTCTGTGGCTTATTGATTCATTTTTTTGAAAAATAAAGCATTTTGATGAAGTATAATTTTTTTTTCCTTCATGGTTAGCCTTTGTTTGAGTAATCTTTGCTTACTCCAGAATGACGAACATAGTATTCTTTGTTTTCATCCAGAAGTTTTATGTCTCTGGCTTACACATTTAAGTCTGTTATCCATCTCAAATTAATTTTTGTGTCTGTGAGAAAAGGATGAAACTTTTTTTAAATCTAGTTTTTTTGTGTGCATTATTTAGTAAAAATATTTAATTTTTTCTCATTATATTGATTTGATGTCTTAGTCAAAAATCATTACCTATTTTTCTACATTCTCTTTTTTTTGTCATTAAACCTTTTGACCTTTATTCAAACACCAAATTATTTTGATTACTATAGCAAATTTTGAAGTTGGGTAGTGTAAGTCCTTAAACTCTATTCTTTCTCAAGATCATTTTGGTTATACAAGATATTTTAAGTATCCATTCTAAAATCAGGTTTCACTTACTGAAAAAAAAAAAAGCCACTGGTATCTTGGTTGGGATTGTGCTATACCTATAGCTTATTTAGAGAAAGTGGTCTTTGATTCTCTGGAATAAATTGTATTATGTTTAAAATCCACTTTAAAACTTTCTATAGCTAGTTTATAGAAATACAGTACATTTTTGTAAATTGATTTTGAATCTTGTGAAATTACAATTTTTTAGTTAAGTTCTTATGGTTATTTGTAGGTTGTATGGGGTTTTCTACATAAATAGTCATGGTATCCACAAATATTAACAGTTTTACTTCATCGTTTATAATATTCCTGCCATTTTTCCTGCCTTTTTGCAATAACTAGGATATATAGAACAATATCACATAAAAGCAATTAAATCAGACCTTGCTTTGTTCTTGATTTTAGGGGAAAAGCATTCAATGCATCTCATGACTTATAATATTAGCTCTAGATTTTTGTAGAAACTCTTCATAGAGAATATTTCCTTCTATTTGTAGTTTTATAAATTTTTAACACAGATGTTGAATTCTTTTAAATGCATTTTTCTGTACCTACTAAGATAGTTATTTGGGTTTTCTCCTTTACTCATTAATGTGATGAAATACACTGATTTTTGAATGATTGAATCAAACTTGTATTACTGGTGTAAACCCCACTTTGTCACAGTGTATTATCTTTCATACACTATTTTTAATACTTTTTATATCTACATTTTTAAGAGATGAGTTGTTTGCATTTTCCTTTCCTTACAAAGTCTGCCCAGTTTGGGTATCAGAGTAATGATAATCTCATGAAAATGAGTAAGGAAGTATTCCTTCCTACTTTATTTTCTCAAATAATACATGTTGAATTGGTTTTGTTTTGTTTTTTCTTTGCTGTTTGGTGGAGTTTATCATTTAAGAAATCTGTGGTGGGGATCCCTGGGTGGCGCAGCGGTTTGGCGCCTGCTTTTGGCCCAGGGTGCGATCCTGGAAACCCAGGATCGAATCCCACATCGGGCTCCCGGTGTATGGAGCCTGCTTCTCCCTCTGCCTGTGTCTCTGCCTCTCTCTCTCTCTCTCTTTGTGACTATCATAAATAAATAAAAATTAAAAAAAAAAAAAAGAAATCTGTGGTGCCTAGACTTTTCTTTGTGGAAAGATTTTTAATTATGAATTAATTTTTTAAATTGATAGAAGGCTATTGAGGTTTTCTCTTTCTTCTTCAGTTATTTTTTGGTAAGATATGTCCCTCAAGAAATCTATGTTGTTAAATTTAGTACCATAATGTTTTTCATTATATTTCCTGCATTGTTTTTCACAATATTTCCTGCATGGTCTTTTAATATTTATAAGCTTTTTAGTCAGATCTAATCTTTCATTCCTTTTATCAATAATTTGTATCTTTTCTCTTTTCCTTGATCAGTAAGCTAGGGGTTTATTGTTACTTTTACTGATTTTTTTTTAGAACCAGCTTATGACTTCCAGCAGTCTTCCTGACTCTCCCTTAGTCTTTGTAAGCCACAGCTTTACAACCAGTGAAGAACTGAACTGTTTCAGGGAAATCGCTATTAGTTCTCCTGCCCTCATCCTAGACTCAGCATTCTACTCTATGAATTTGGTGCAAGCCAGGGGAAAGATTTGAAAGTAAGGTATAGACTTGTGGCTGGAGGAGGCTCAGGATTCTAACCATCATACCAGCCATTAAAATCTTGGTAGATATCTCTGTATTTCCACATCTGGAGGATTTTCTGCTTTCTGCTACTCAACTGGGGATGAAAACAGCCATGGGTCTTTTTTTCTTATTAAATGTTTATCATTTCTGTATTTTAGGTTTATTTCAGCTCTCTGATAGGTTTTTAAAATATATATAATTTTGAGTATAACTGTTTTGTTCCCCTTATTACCAAAGAGTTTGTTTGTTTTGTTTTTAAATAAAGTCTATGTGATTGGAGTCAGAAAGATCATTGGAAAATCATATACACCAATCATCCAGGATACTTTCCCAAACTTCTCAGTACTATGTCTATTGTTCAATCACAATCACCATTACAACTGTAACATAGTATCTGCTTTTTCATTGCCACTAGATTTATAATCTTAACAAATCTTATACTTATTTCACATTAAATGACACCTGAATTCATTTTTTTTTTTTTTTGATGTAGGTGTTAGCCAATCTATACTTAAGACTAAAGAATTTCTCAGCATTTCTCTATCCTCTGTGGCTGGTTATACCTAGCAATTTCCAAGCTGATACAATGCATCCTGACTCTTAATGTGTTTGAGAAGATTTCTTTAGTTTTCATTTCATTGCAACACGTATTTCTACTAAGCTATTATTCTTTTTTTTTTTTTTTAAGATTTATTTACTTATTTGTGAGAGACCCACGTAGAAAGAGAGAGAGAGGCAGAGACACAGGCAGAGGGAGAAGCAGGCTCCATGCAGTGAGCCTGACGTGAGACTCAATCCCAGGTCTCCAGGATCACGTCCCAGGCGGAAGGCGGCGCTAAACCGCTGAGCCACCTGGGCTGCCCGCTATTCTTTTTTTCTAATAATAAATTTATTTTTTATTGGTGTTCAATTTGCCAACATACAGAATAACACCCAGTGCTCATCCCGTCAAGTGCCCCCCTCAGTGCCCGTCACCCATTCACCCCCACCCCCGCCCTCCTCCCCTTCCACCACCCCTAGTTCGTTTCCCAGAGTTAGGAGTCTTTATGTTCTGTCTCCCTTCCTGATATTTCCTACCCATTTCTTCATTTATTAACTTGTTGGGATGTGATCTTCTTTACAAATGGGGTATACTATCTGCTGTATGCAATATATTTACATTTACTACCTAAAAAGGAATTCTCTGAATTTGCCAACTTTACTAACTTACATGCTTAAATTTGACTGTCTAAATAATAATTGAACAACAAATTCCTTCATCTCAACATACCATTGAGATTAGACATATTTAGTTCGTCCTGCCAAGGTGATCAACATAGACCCTACTGGGTGCTCCCTAAAATTGCTTCATTATTCTTTGCAAGTACAGAAAAAGAAAAACTTCTTCCTCATCTTCCTCTTCACAAGGGATTGTAGTTCCAAACAAGACCCCCTAGAGCATCTTTATCAGTTATAAGATCTAGTAAAAACACACTGATTTTTATGAGATCTCTGTGAAACAATTATAGATGTATTATTATCTTCTTTTGTAGTTATTCCTAAATCAGCTACTTTTCTTATCAATTTGATCTGCTTCTAAATATTTTATACTATTAGATTTATGCTCTATCTTCTCTTCTATTTCAATACAACTTGATAACCAATTCTTATTTTCTTTTTCATAGAAAAGCTTCTGGTTACTTGAACTGTACTTGAACTGCAATTTCCCAAGGCTACATTAAGTCTATTTTAGTCCATCAGATTATGTATTTCTATGTCATACATTAATTGTATTTTCTGTTATTTTTTCATTGGAGACCTATAATTGGTTTCCTTAATTTTACTTTCTTATCTAGTCCTCAAGGTTAATGTTAGGGCACCTGAGTAGCTCAGTGGTTGAGCATCTGCTTTTGGCTCAGGTCATGATCCCTGAGTCTTGAGATTGAGTCCCACATCGGGGTCCCTGCAGGGAGCCTGCTTCTCCTTCTGTCTGTCTCTGCCTCTCTCTCTCTGTGTCTCTCATGAATAAATAAAAGCTTAAAAACAAAAGATTTGTGTTAAAACAAAACAACAAAGGAAAACAAAATGAAACCATATGTATGTTTACATAGATTTTATTTTTGAAGATATGATGATTCTGTAAGAGGATTTCTGTGTTCTTCCCAAGTAGAAGCTATTCTTAAAGTCCTCAGGCTAGGTCTTTCATTCCTAAACAGGATTGTCTATTCTTATTGATAGATATGGGAACATACTTAAATTGCTACTTCCCTATTACATTTCACTGAGGTGACACTATAAAATCTTTACTCAGCTATAAGAAATAAAAGGTACATTTCATTCCTCCGGGCTGCTTTGTATTTCTTTTACCTTGTGAAGAAGTGGATTGCTTCAAGAAGAAGCAGGTGTTAGGATAAGCTTGGTCATGCTATAGTAGATTACCCAAGCAAAGTTTTCCTTTATATTCATAATATATATACAACATAGATAATCAGAACAGCTTTATTTATTATTGCCACTCAGGGTATCAAACTGATGAATCCATCAATATTTTTGCTTCCATGATCACTAAGGCAGGGAGAAGGGGACATAGTGAATTATATCTATCTCTTAAAAAAACTGGTTGCTGGTCACATTTCATTGGCCAAATTAAGTAATATGGCCATAAAAACAAATAAAAAGAAATATAACCCTGCGATATACCTAAAAAGAAAGAACTAGAATATTTTTTGAATGGTCCTATTGATTACCACAAAGTAACAAAATTCATTGGGCAAACAATAAAATCTGCTAATTATATCTCAATCCTAGACTCAGTTAACATATCCTGACCTGGTAATAAAATGTAAAACCCTAATTTGACATTGATCAATAAAGCAAGTATAAAATCACAAATTTAAGGTTACTTGAATTTTTCTTGACTAGCAATCTTTATCTCCTTTATATTTTATACTTATCTTTTTCATATAAACACAGTAGTTATAGCACTGAAAACACATTTATTATATGCCTTTGCATGACCTATGCCTGAAATATTTTTTGATCTGTTTAACTAAATTTTAAAATTTTTTCAGGCATATGTTTGAGTCTACAGTATTCATGAAAGCATATCATGGGTCACTTCAAGGAAATTAATACAGGTAATGAAATTCATTGTATCACTTTTCCTACTATTTCTACCTCCTGTTTACTTTTTTTTTTCTGTTTACTTCTTTTAGCCTTGATATCCCTGGGTAAAAAAATTCTTAAACTTAGATCATTATCTCTAAATTTATTGAAGGTGCTGGATGGTCCTAATGGGAAGAAGCTTGTTCTCCTGAGCAGGTTTTTAAAAGTATATCAAAACTCGGTCAAAAACGTTTAGGAGTACATATTTTCTCCAAAGAAACAGGTACAGTTATGAGCAAGATAGACACTCCAACTACCAAGGGTTATTGGCAATAAGTAAATAATTTCACAGTTAGTGATCTAATTACTGTCAAAGGCAAAATTAAGTCCAAGGCAAAAATTAATAAAATCCATTTATTCATCAACTTGTGGAAGGGACTCCATCTGCTATCACTTTCATTTTTGCATGGCTCAAATGTGTAAGAAAGAGTAAAAACAACAACAACAACCAAAAGCTGGCATGCTTAGACAGGTTCTGATTGGCAAATACTCTATTAAAGTAGGGGTTTTTTGAACTGAGAAACTTTCTAATTGGTCTTCAGGAACATCTGGACGTCCTTCCTTGGCTTTAAGGATCAATCAAGCAGTTTGAGATGTTTCAAAAGAGGAAGGATCATTCAATGTTAGGAGTAGAGGGTTTTCTGAAAGCAGTCATTTCCTGAAACAAGTAAGGTTCAATGGAGTTTTTTTATCATCAAATTGGCATAATGGTCCTTATGAGGGAGAGTGGCTGCCATGACAGGATATTTCCCAGTACCTATCCAAAGGAAGTATATGGTACTCAGTAATCATATAATAAGTTCTGTGTCCTAGGCTGGGGTTAACAAAGGAAAGTTTCCTTAAGTAAGTCAGATATCATATAAATTTGAGTCCACGTATATCTGTACATTTTGGCCTTGAATACACAATATTGCAAAAAGTAATTAATATAATTTTATTTCCATTTATGCTTTAGAAATTCAAATATTTTTTATGGAAAAAGTGAAGGCAAGTGAATGGCACATTCTCTTCTAGACCTTACACCAAAGTTTTTCAACATCAGTACTATTTACACTTCAAACTAGGCAATTCTTTATTGTGAGGGGTTGTCTTATAACTGTAGGGTGTCTAGTAGCATCATTTCCCTCTACCCACCAGATATCAGTAACACCAGCCTCCAGTCATAAAAATTTCAGTGTCACAGGACACCCTCAAAATGTCCCAGGATGCAGGGGAAGCAAAATAGTGTCCAGTACAGAACTTCTGCCGTAGACTCAGTTAACCATGGCTTGGCAAAAAGCTTCATTATAGACCATGCAAAACAACTATATTTTTCAACTCTATCATATAGAAGTGATATTGACCTCCTAAGTACCTTTATAGTATATAGCGAAATGTGTATTATTTTTCAATAAATATTTTTTAGTTGTTTTGAATAAATTCATTTGTGGAAGTTGATAGCAATTAATTTAACCCATCATTTTGCCTATAAAAAAAGAACTTTGAAAAAAATTAATACTGTTAAGTAAATAAATCTGTAATCTTCCCCTCTCAGATATATGATAGTACTATACTTCCTAGTCCTGTGTTTGCTTAAAGCTAAGTAACTTGCCCCAGCCTTAGAAATGTGAGCACAGATGTGTGCCAATTCTTTTCTGGAAAATGAAATGCCATCCTGAGATCCCCGATCATTCTTTCCTCTGTGTTGGGATTTAACTGTCACCTTAATAATTTTTATCAAAAACGTGCACAAGAGATACTCTAGATTAAAGGCAGTTTTTTGTTTTGTTTTGTTTTTAACTTAAAAAGCAAATAACTACATGGATTCTCACATCACAGGTTTACCTCTGGAGCAACACAATGACAGCCAGACCAAATCTATTCTGCATGCAAAGTCTGTATCTCTCATGAGAAACAGAAAAAAAAAAAGATTTTTCTTTGCTTATATACAGGATAAAGAGGTAACTGCTTCTGTCTTACAAAAAGAAGGAAGGAAAAAATCTTGCTCTCTAAAGATGGAATGAAATGGATCCTGGATTCTCACTCTAACCTTTTAGAATGTAAATACTATCTGCAAGGGCCAGATATGCCTTCCTGCCCAAACTCTCCAACCCCATCATATCTTTGGTTTCTATGACCTAGAAGATATCTTCAAGGTCCTAAACTTCATAAATCACTCCAGTTACCTCACTATCTATACAGTTGTAAATTAATTACCCAAGGCTTACTTATAGCCCAGCATCCCAATCCACAGAATAAAATTGTTCAGAAAGCTCTAACTATATAGAAACAAAAAAGTTTTTCTTAACACTGTGCAAGCTTTACAAATCTTTGTCTGCTTCTGTTATAGGGTAATGCTAGCCTTATAAACTAAATTGGGAAATATTCCCTCCTCTTCTGTTGGCTAGAAGTGATTGCCAAGATTTGATATTATTATTTCTTGAAATGTTTGGTAGAATTTTTTAGTGTAACCCTCTGTGCCTAGAGATTTATTTTTTTTGAAAAGTTTTGAATTACTATTTAATATCTTTACTAGTTTTAGGACTATTCAAAATATTTATTTCATCTAGAGTGAGTTTTGGTTGTTTATGGATTTTGAGGAAACGGATTGAAGAATTTTCAAGTTCATGTGTGAAAGATTTTATAGTATTTGCTTATTTTAAAAATATAGTCCTATATTTTAATAAAAATATTTAATAAAAATAAAATACAAGTCCCTATATGCATTCTATATATATGCATCTGTGTACATATATAGATGTAATGGAATATTATTTAGATATTTAAAAAAAGAAGATGAAAACCTTGCCATTTGTCACAATATGGATGGGCCTTGAGATCATTATGCTAACTGAAATAAGATACAGAGTAAGAAAAATATCTTTTCTACTATTAATATTTGATGACATAAAGCTTAACACTGTTTCAGCTGAATCCCACAAATTTTGATATATTGTCTTTTTATTCAGTTCAAAATATTTTCTAATTTCCCTTGAGACCTCTCCTTAGTGCACGTATTCTGTAGAAGTGTGTAATTTATATTCCAAATGTTTGGAGATTATGCTTTTATTTTTCTTTCTCTTACTGATTCCTAGCTTAATTCCATTATAAAAATGCAGGTTTCAAATTTTTTGAGTAAGTTTGTAATGTTACCCAGAATATGGTTTTAGTGTCTGTTCATTGCAGTCTTGGAAGGAATATGCATTTTGCTGCTGTTGAGTGGAGTATTCTATAAATGTCTATCAGACCTGGTTGGTTCATGTTGTAGTTCAGTTCTGCTATATTCTTACTGATTTTAGGTCTATCTATTACTGAAAGCAGAGTCTTGAAGTCTCCAACTATATTTGTGGATTCGTCCATTGATCCTTTAGGTTCTCTCAGTTTTTGTTTCATGTATTTTGAAATTTTCATATTAGATACATACACTTTTAGGATTGCTATGTCTCCTTGGTGAATTTGCCCTTTCATCATTATGCAAAATCCCTCTTTATTTCTGGTAAATCTTGTTAAATCACATTGGTTGATATTAATCTAAGCCTTCCAATTTTCTTTTGATATGTATTTACTCACTACATCTTTTCTTATTCTTTTACTTTTAATCTAATTATCATTATATTTGAAGTGAGTTTCTTTTCAGAAGTATATAGTTGAGTCACAGTAGTTTACCCATCCGGAAAATCCTTGTTTGCCTTTGTTTAATTGGTGTGGTTTCACCCATGATATTTAATGTACTTGCTATTAAGTTTGAATTTAGGTTTGTTGTTTTATTATATCTTTTCCATTTATTGACATGGTTTTTTATTCTTATGACTTTCCTTTCCTGCCTTCTTTTAAATATTTTTAACATTTAAAAAATTATTTTATCAATTATATTATTGATCACATTTCTTAATGCACTTTGAGTGATTGCCTTCAGCATTAAATTCACTACTTAACTTTTAACAGTCTACTTATTTTACCACTTCAAGTGGAATGTAGAAATCTTACCACCACATAAGTCCCTTTTCCTTCTCTGCTGATGCTATTATCTTACGTATTTATATCCACATGCCCTGAAAATCCATCAGATTATTTTATAATTTTGTTTCATATTTTTAAAAACTCAAAAATATTTTAATAGACTGTTTTATTTACATCAATATTTATAACTTTTCTTGCTCTTTTATCATCCTGATATTCCAAGTTTCTTTCTGGTATAATTTTCCTTCTATCAAAATAAATTTTCATAGTAAAATTTTACAACAATTATGCAGACTACACATTCTCTACATTTTGAGAAGTTTATATATCATTTTTATTTTTGAAGAGTATTTTCACTGAATGTAGTTTTTGAGTTTTCTCCTAGCACCTTACAAATATGGAGACACTTCTTCCTGACCTCTATGAGAAATCTGTTGCCATCAAATTATTATTTTTCTAAAATGATAAATCTAAAATCTACTATTTTTCTTGTTTCTTTCAAAATATTTTCCTTTCTCTTTAATTTTCAGTACTTTGTTTATGATGCAATCAGATATGGATTTGTGTGTGTGTGTGTGTGTGTGTGGTTATTGTGTTTGTGGTTCAGTGAGATTACTCAACTAAGAATTTATGGCTTTATCTAAATTTGGGAAGTTTTCTTCCATTAATTCTTCAATCTTTTTTCTACATTTTGCTCTTTTTCTTTTCCTTCTGGACTGCCAATAGCACATCAATTAGTTCTTTTGGTATGTGTCCATGGGTCCGTGAATTAATAGGGCTTTTTTTTTTCCATCTTTTTTCCTATATTGTTCAAATTGGATAATTTCCACTGACCCATCTTCCCTATGTCATCTCCATCTGCTATTAACCTTATATTAATACTGAGCCCATCCCATGAGTTTTTCTTTTTAAAAATGAACACATGTTAAAGATTTTATTCAGCTCATTAATTACTGAGGAAACCAATAAGATGTTAAGACCAGTTTATGGATGCCTGGGTGGCTCAGTGCTTGAGCATCTGCCTTTTGTTCAGGGCCTGATCCTAGAGACCTGGGATCAAGTCCTGCATCAGGCTCCCTGGTGGGAGCCTGCTTCTCCCTCTACCTGTGTCTCTACCAATCTCTCTATGTCTCTTATGAATAAATAAATAAAATCTTTAAAAAGAAAAAGACCAGTGATGTGATGTGATGAAAGTAACTATTTAGATACTGATGTGATGAAGTAACTATTTGGAATTTGTAAAAGGATTAAGATAAGATTTTTCGGTTAGATACAAACTAATCAATGTCCTCAGGGACAATAAATTATAAGCTTTGAAGCTATCTTTTTTCTGCCAGAGAGATTTTTACTTTTTTCATATCTGCTAAATAAAAAATCCACAACTTAAATATAACTTCACTAAGTTCAGGCATTTTGAAGAACAATGTGTTGAAGAAAGTGCATACCCCTAGACAATCATTTAGAAGACTTTTGCCCCTAACTGACATTGAAAAGATATGCTGCCCAGCTATTATCTGCCTTATTTCCAGTTTTTTTTTTTTTTTGGTAAGTTTTAAGAGTAGGAGAGAAGTTATGAGATTACTGGTTCGAAAAGAAACACTTTAAAGACTGTATAAATACTCACAAGAAAGCCCAGAGTCTACACAATTAGAAAGCAATGAAGTATTGGTGCTGTCCAGTTATACTGAGCAACTACACTGAGGTGTCACCTACTTATCACCTGCGGTCACAAGAGCCTTATGATTATTGGAAAGATGGATTTGATGCTTTATAAATATGTGCTTTTTTTTTTTTTTTTTGCTCTGAGCTCTTGTTTTTGTTGAATTAGTTCAATTTAAAGATCCTCTCATTTTCTTGCTATCATTGTCATTGACAGAAAATGTGTCCCTTTCCATAACTTGCACAACTTAAAAATAAAATAAAACCCACTTACATAGGCATTTATAGGGACATCACTGGGAGGTTTAGGAAGATGAAAAGATTTACATTTCAAGGGTAAACAGCTTAAATATTAGCAATTCATATTCCCTGATTGCTCCTTCTTCTGTTCCCTTCTCAGGTATTTTCTCCTCTATTCTCCTTTCTGGCTGACCAGTCAACTTGTTTAATTCTCATTTTTTAAAAAAATCATCATGGTTGCTAATTAACTCAGATGTTCAGAGTTTTAATTTCACTTTAAACAGCTTATTTAAAAATGGTCTTGGGGTACCTGAGTGATTCAGTCAGTTAAGTTCCAACTCTTGATTAAGGTTCAGGTGTTGATCTCAGGGTCAGGAAATGGAGCCCCTGGGTGTGGCTCCCTGCTCAGTAGGGAGTCCATTCCTCTCCTCTGCCCCCTCCCTGCCTGTGTTCTCTCCTCTCTCTAGAATAAATAAATAAATCTTTTAAATAAGCAGTCTTGGGAGGAGGGGCAGGATGGCGGAAGAGTAGGGTCCCCAGGTCACCTGTCCCCACCAAATTACCTAGATAACCTTCAAATCATCCTGAAAATCTACGAATTTGGCCTGAGATTTAAAGAGAGACCAGCTGGAATGCTGCAGTGAGAAGAGTTCGCGCTTCTATCAAGGTAGGAAGACGGGGAAAAAGAAATAAACACAAAAGGCCTCCGAGGGGGAGGGGCCCCGCGAGGAGCCGGGCTGAGGCCGGGGCGAGTGTCCCCAGGACAGGAGAGCCCCGTCCCGGAGGAGCAGGAGCTGCACCGACCTTCCCGGGCGGAAAGGGGCCCGCAGGGAGGTGGAGCAGGACCCCAGGGAGGCGGGGATGCCCTCAGGCTCCCTGGGACACTAACAGGCACCTGCGCCCCGGGAGAGTGCGCCGAGCTCCCTAAGGGCTGCAGCGCGCACGGCGGGACCCGGAGCAGCTCGGAGGGGCTCGGGCGGCGGCTCCGCGGAGGGGGCTGCGGGGCGGGAGCGGGAATCCAACAGCGCAGGCCCCGGGGCACGGGGCGCCGGGACACAGCCCAGGATCCGGCCTCCCCCGGGACAGGCAGAGGCCGGGAGGGCCCAGGACAGCAAGGACGCTCCTGCCCCGAGCAGAGCAGATCAGTGGCCCCACCCCGGAGCCTCCAGGCCCTGCAGACGGAGAGCCCGGATTACTGCGGGGGCTGAATCCAGGTTTCCAGAGACTCCCCCCGCCACTGTGGCTTCCTCCTGGGGCCTCACGGGGTGAACACCCCCCACTGAGCCCTGCACCAGGCAGGGGCAGAGCAGCTCCCCCAAGTGCTAACACCTGAGAATCAGCACAGCAGGCCCCTCCCCCAGAAGACCAGCGACACGGACCAGTTCCAGGGGAAGTCAAGGGACTTAAAGTACACAGAATCGGAAGGTACTCCCCCGTGGTTTTGTTTTGTTTTTTTTCTCTTTTTGATTTCTGATTGCTTCCCCCACCCCTTTTTTTTCACCTTTCTCTTTTTCTTCTCTTTTTTCCTTTTTTTCTTCCTTTTTTCTTTTTCTCTTTTCTTTCCTTCTCTCGCTCTCTTTTTCTCCTTTTCCCAATACAACTTGTTTTTGGCCACTCTGCACTGAGCAAAATGACTAGAAGGAAAACCTCACCTCAAAAGAAAGAATCAGAAACAGTCCTCTCTCCCACAGAGTTACAAAATCTGGATTACAATTCAATGTCAGAAAGCCAATTCAGAAGCACTATTATACAGCTACTGGTGGCTCTAGAAAAAAGCATAAAGGACTCAAGAGACTTCATGACTGCAGAATTTAGATCCAATCAGGCAGAAATTAAAAATCAATTGAATGAGATGCAATCCAAACTAGAAGTCCTAACAACGAGGGTTAACGAAGTGGAAGAACAAGTGAGTGACATAGAAGACAAGTTGAGGGCAAAGAGGGAAACTGAGGAAAAAAGAGACAAGCAATTAAAAGACCATGAAGACAGATTAAGGGAAATAAACGACAGCCTGTGGAAAAAAACCAACGTTTAATTGGGGTTCCCGAGGGTGCCGAATGGGCCAGAGGGCCAGAATATGTATTTGAACAAATCATAGCTGAAAACTTTCCTAATCTGGGAAGGGAAACAGGCATTCAGATCCAGGAAATAGAGAGATCCCCCCCTAAAATCAATAAAACCCATTCAACACCTTGAAATTTAATAGTGAAGCTCTCAAATTCTAAAGATAAAGAGAAGATCCTTAAAGCAGCAGGAGACGAGAAATCCCTGACTTTTATGGGGAGGAGTATTAGGGTAACAGCAGACCTCTCCACAGAGACCTGGCAGGCCAGAAAGGGCTGGCAGATATATTCAGGGTCCTAAATGAGAAGAACATGCAACCAAGAATACTTTATCCAGCAAGGCTCTCATTCAAAAAGGAAGGAGAGATAAAGAGCTTCCAAGACAGGCAGGAACTGAAAGAAAATGTGACCTCCAAACCAGCTCTGCAAGAAATTTTAAGGGGGACTCTTAAAATTCCCCTTTAAGAAGTTCAGTGGAACAATCCACAAAACAAGGACTGAATAGATATCATGATGACACTAAACTCATATCTGTCAATAGTAACTCTGAATGTGAACGGGCTTAATGACCCCATCAAAAGGCGCAGGGTGTCAGACTGGATAAAAAAGCAGGACCCATCTATTTGCTGTTACAAGAGACTCATTTTAGACAGAAGGACACCTACAGCCTGAAAATAAAAGGTTGGAGAACCATTTACCATTCAAATGGTCCTCAAAAGAAAGCAGGGGTAGCCATCCTCATATCAGATAAACTAAAATTTACCCCGAAGACTATAGTGAGAGATGAAGAGGGACACTATCTCATACTTAAAGGATCTATCCAACAAGAGGACTTAACAATCCTCAATATATATGCCTTGAATGTGGGAGCTGCCAAATATTTAAACCAATTAATAACCAAAGTGAGGAAATACTTAGATAATAATACACTTATACTTGGTGACTTCGATCTAGCTCTTTCTACCCTCGATAGGTCCTCTAAGCACAACATCTCCAAAGAAACGAGAGCTTTAAATGATACACTGGACCAGATGGATTTCACAGATATCTACAGAACTTTACATCCAAACTCAACTGAATACACATTCTTCTCAAGTGCACATGGAACTTTCTCCAGAATAGACCACATACTGGGTCACAAATCGGGTCTGAACCGATACCAAAAGATTGGGGTAGTCCCCTGTATATTCTCAGACCATAATACCTTGAAATTAGAACTAAATCACAACAAGAAGTTTGGAAGGACCTCAAACACGTGGAGGTTAAGGACCATCCTGCTGAAAGATGAAAAGGTCAACCAGGAAATTAAGGAAGAATTAAAAAGATTCATGGAAACTAATGAGAATGAAGATACAACCGTTCAAAATCTTTGGGATGCAGCAAAAGCAGTCCTGAGGGGGAAATACATCGCAATACAAGCATCCATTCAAAAACTGGAAAGATCTCAAATTCAAAAGCTCACCTTACACATAAAGGAACTAGAGAAAAAGCAACAAATAGACCCCACCCCCAGCAGAAGAAGACAGTTAATTAAAATTCGAGCAGAACTCAATGATATTGAGACCAAAAGAACTGTGGAACAGATCAACAGAACCAGGAGTTGGTTCTTTGAAAGAATTAATAAGATAGATAAACCATTAGCCAACCTTATTAAAAAGAAGAGAGAGAAGACTCAAATTAATAAAATCATGAATGAGAAAGGGGACATCACTACCAACACCAAGGAAATACAAATGATTTTAAAAACATATTATGAACAGCTGTACGCCAATAAACTAGGAAATCTAGAAGAGATGGACGCATTCCTGGAAAGCCACAAACTACCAAAACTGGAGCAGGAAGAAATAGAAAACCTGAACAGGCCAATAACCAGGGAGGAAATTGAAGCAGTCATCAAAAACCTCCCAAGACACAAGAGTCCAGGGCCAGATGGCTTCCCAGGGGAATTCTATCAAACGTTTAAAGAAGAAATCATACCTATTCTACTAAAGCTGTTTGGAAAGATAGAAAGAGATGGAGTACTTCCAAATTCGTTCTATGAGGCCAGCATCACCTTAATTCTGAAACCAAAGACCCCACCAAAAAGGAGAATTACAGACCAATATCCCTGATGAACATGGATGCAAAAATTCTCAACAAGATACTAGCCAATAGGATCCAACAACACATTAAGAAAATTATTCACCATGACCAAGTAGGATTTATCCCTGGGACACAAGGCTGGTTCAACACTCATAAAACAATCAATGTGATTCATCATATCAGCAAGAGAAAAACCAAGAACCATATGATCCTCTCATTAGATGCAGAGAAAGCATTTGACAAAATACAGCATCCATTCCTGATCAAAACACTTCAGAGTGTAGGGATAGAGGGAACTTTCCTCGACATCTTAAAAGCCATCTACAAAAGCCGACAGCAAATATCAGTCTCAATGGGGAAGCACTGGGAGCCTTTCCCCTAAGATCAGGAACAAGACAGGGATGTCTACTCTCACCACTGCTATTCAACATAGTATTGGAAGTCCTCGCCTCAGCAATCAGACAACAAAAAGACATTAAAGGCATTCAAATTGGCAAAGAAGAAGTCAAACTCTCCCTCTTTGCCGATGACATGATACTCTACATAGAAAACCCAAAAGCCTCCACCCCAAGATTGCTAGAACTCATACAGCAATTTGGTAGCATGGCAGGATACAAAATCAATGCCCAGAAATCAATGGCATTTCTATACACTAACAACGAGACTGAAGAAAGAGAAATTAGGGAGTCAGTCCCATTTACAATTGCACCCAAAAGCATAAGATAGAGGTATTTTTTTTAACCAAAGAGGTAAAGGATCTATACCCTGAAAACTATAGAACACTTTTGAAAGAAATTGAGGAAGACACAAAGAGATGGAAAAATATTCCATGCTCATGGATTGGCAGAATTAATATTGTGAAAATGTCAATGTTACCCAGGGCAATTTACACGTTTCATGCAATCCCTATCAAAATACCATGGAATTTCTTCAGAGAGTTAGAACAAATTATTTTAAGATTTGTGTGGAATCAGAAAAGACCCCGAATAGCCAGGGGAATTTTAAAAGAAAACCATAGCTGGGGGCATCACAATGCCAGATTTCAGGTTGTACTACAAAGCTGTGGTCATCAAGAAAGTGTGGTACTGGCACAAAAACAGACACATAGAAGAGAACACAGGCAACACCCTTTTTGAACTTGGCCACAGTAACTTCTTGCAACATACATCCACGAAGGCAAAAGAAACAAAAGCAAAAATGAACTATTGGGACTTCATCAAGATAAGAAGCTTTTGCACAGCAAAGGATACAGTCAACAAAACTAAAAGACAACCTACAGAATGGGAGAAGATATTTGCAAATGACCTGTCAGACAAAGGGCTAGTTTCCAAAATCTATAAAGAACTTCTTAAACTCAACACCAAAGAAACAAACAATCCAATCATGAAATGGGCAAAAGACATGAAGAGAAATCTCACAGAGGAAGACATGGACATGGCCAACATTCACATGAGAAAATGCTCTGCATCACTTGCCATCAGGGAAATACAAATCAAACCACAATGAGATACCACCTCACACCAGTGAGAATGGGGAAAATTAACAAGGCAGGAAACAACAAATGTTGGAGAGGATGCGGAGAAAAGGGAACCTTCTTACACTGTTGGTGGGAATGTGAACTGGTGAAGCCACTCTGGAAAACTGTCTGGAGGTTCCTCAAAGAGTTAAAAATAGACCTGCCCTACGACCCAGCAATTGCACTGTTGGGGATTTACCCCAAAGATTCAGATGTAGTGAAACGCCGGGACACCTGCACCCCGATGTTTCTAGCAGCAATGTCCACAATAGCCAAACTGTGGAAGGAGCCTCGGCGTCCATCGTAAGAGAATGGATAAAGAAGATGTGGTTTATGTACACAATGGAATATTACTCATCCATTAGAAACGACAAGTACCCACCATTTGCTTCAATGTGGATGGAACTGGAGGGTATTATGCTGAATGAAGTAAGTCAATCGGAGAAGGACAAACAGTGTATGTTCTCATTCATTTGGGGAATATAAATAATAGTGAAAGGGAATATAAGGGAAGGGAGAAGAAATGTGTTGGAAATATCAGAAAGGGAGACAGAACATAAAGACTCCTAACTCTGGGAAATGAACTAGGGGTGGTGGAAGGGGAGGAGGACAGGGGGTGGGGGTGAATGGGTGACGGGCACTGTGGGGGACACTTGATGGGATGAGCATTGGATGTTATTCTGTATGTTGGTAAATTGAACACCAATAAAAAGTTAATTTATTAAATAAATAAATAAATAAATAAATAAGCGGTCTTAAAGGAAGTTTGATTCCTCCTATCAGAAAATTTCTGGTGCTAGCTGCTAAATTAAAATCTCCATCCTTTTTTTCTAATAAAGCATTAAATTTGCCCCCTCTGGAAAGCAATAGTGGTTTATGTCAGCCTCCTCTAAGGATCATGGTTTCATAAATTGGAAAAGAATTTTGCCTCACTATCAGTTTGAGATTCCTGCCTGCAAGCTTCCTTGTTTCCACTGTTGCCTTCACCACCATCCCTGCAAGTGGATTTGCCTGGGGGGATGAGAAAGAGTGGAAAAAGAAAAAAAATGGAGAAAATAAAATATAGAGATTTCTCCCACTGTCTCCAAATATTAGGAGGCTCCTTGCCTGTTCTTCAAGTCAGAACTAGAGGGAATCCCCTGGACTGCTCGACAACATGCATTTACAGATTTGGGCCAACTGTTAAATCTAAGCAGGTAGATATACCAAAGTGGGAATAAGATAAAGTCATCACTTCTACGTGGTACTTCAAATTCTGTTTTTCTTCCCCAATCTGCCTGCTACTAATTACTTCTTAGAGTCCTCAAATAGCTTCCCATGAGTTCTGTTCGGGTTTATAGCTCTACCAGTAGGAGAGACAGAGGAAGTACTCTATCTTATCCATAACTAGAATCTGTTTAGTGAATTTGACTAAGAACTGATTAAAATGGCTCTGCTTAAATGTTAATTTTTTTCAAAAGGTTATTTTTGTCAGATAATTTTAATAGCAAGTTTCTGTAACCACTACTCTATCAGGTGTTTGACTGATTCAGTCATCGTGATGGCTATGTATGTCATATGCCATATCCCTTGCTTTTTATTTAACTATAAAGACAAATCTAAAATATATTGAATATGTACTCTATGTGCTTTCTAAGCACCTTGCATATATTAACCCATTAATCTTAAAACAAGCCTATGAATTAACTACTACCCTAAATTTATAGATATAGACCCTGAAGCATAGAAAAACTTGTTCTGAGTACCCAGCTAAGAAGTAGAGGCAGATCCAGGATACAAATAGTGGCAGAAGAGTTCCAGTCTTTGCTCTTAATCAATATACTACACTGTCTTTTCTAGTATAAAATAATTAGTATGTAGCATGCTATGAGCTAAATTGTATCCCCTTCAAATTTCATGTGCCAAAGTCCTAATCCCTAATACTCCAGAATTTGACTGTATTTGAAGATAAGATCTTTACAGAGGTGATTAAATCTCAGTCTCAAAGTTAAAATATGGTCATATGGCTAGGCCTTAATCCAATATGACTAGCATCCATATAAGAAGAGGAAATTTGGACATGGACATACATGGACAGAGAGAAGAGTATGTGAAGACACAGTGAAAAGATGGCCATCTAAGAGCCAAAGATAAAGAATTGGAACAGATTTTTATCTCCTGGACTCTCAAAGAATGAACCCTAACAACACCTTGGTCTTGAACTTCTAGATCCCAGAACTATAATTAAAATAAATTTCTGTTGTTTATGCCTCTCAGTCTATACTGCTTTGTTATAGCAATGTTAGCAAACTAATATGGTAGGATAAATTTGATTCTCAAAATAACTAAGAAAATGATTCAAATATTAAAAATACTCAGTGAATATATGTTGATCTATTAAGATTTGAATAATTTAGCTAAGTTGAGGTAGGTAGACAATTAATTAGATTTTTATCTCAAATAGATATTTGTCAATGTGATTTTCATATCTCAAGGTAAGAGTTAGTTCTGTAGAGTCAGAGCTAAACAACAGGAGAACATTGGAGTGAAGAGAATATACCATCCCAAAACAGCCAACAAGATACAAGCTAAAGAGATATAGGGATGGCAAACAAGATTCCTCACAAGGGAATGGGCCATGGGAATGGGATAGGGCCATCATTTTTTTTTCTTTTTTTCTGGCATTTAAACCACTTGTACTGAAAATCTAAGTGTATGTTACAATACATAGATTTTCTTCTTTGCATAGTTTAAAATATACTGGCATTTCTCTAGCACTTTTTAAATAGTTTAAGATCTACTTCATTTGTCATTTAAAATTTAACTATCTTCTATAAAACTAAATGCTTCTTCTAGTAACACTTTGGTGTGGTTGCTTACTCCTAAAAGATATGGCTAGGGGAAATGGGACATAAGATTGTGGGTGTTAGAATAAATCTCTGAACATGTGGGCTTGTTCCAGAGACTGAGTAAGGCTCAAGGGAAATGTTGGCTACAAATTATGAAGATTAGATCTGGTTGCTTGCTCTAACATGATGGCCAGAAGCAAACCTCACAAAGTCTATGCACTTTTTTCTTTTTTTCCCTGTGAGAATTAGCAATTATGCAAGGAGACAATAAAAATGAAAGGAAATCTCTGTAAAAGATGAAAACTCAAGCAAATTCACCCCATCACTATTATAGATACTAAGATCAACAAAGGAACATAAGCAGAGAGAAAATGCATAATAATAGAGAACCAGGAAATGGTGCCATCAATGTGCCATAAATGTCAAAGAATTGTTATTTCAAATAGCATATATGAGGCCATATTAGAAGAGAAGCTGGATAATAAATCTCAAAAGAGAAGAAAAATTTGCTTTCCTGGCAGAAAAAAAGGACTGTGATGTTGGAAGAAGTGATCCAGAAAGGAACCCAGAAAGATTTTAAAATCTGGAGATCAAAGGGATGTAAGGAACAGGGAGGATCATGAAAGAAATGAAAAGCATATTTACATTGAGGTTTTTTTTTTATCTGCCTGGGATCAAGTGAAAATAAAGCCAGCTGCTCCCAACTGGCAATGGGCAAGTGAGGTCACAGCAATGGGACAGCAGGTGCACAGCAGTGCTTCTCCCTAGTACAGCCAAGTTCTTTTCATATAGTGGACAAGGATACAAGAAAAAAAAAATGATATAGCTACAGCTGACGCCAGGAGTTTGAAGCTTAGGCAAACAGAAATTGAGTATGTGCATTGAGTAGAAGAATGACATGGAAAAGAGAAGAAAATTTGTCAAAAATGAATTCTTTCTGGAGTAGAATTCAGTACTTGGGCTTCCTTCCAATCCATCCCACTTCACTCCAAATAGACTGACGTATCAACACATTGGTGATACAAAATTTTATCTACACATCCTTCCTCATTTAACAACAGAGAAGAGGATTTCAAGAGCATCTGGGAGGAAAAATAGTAGATAAAATAAATATCAGTCCACTCTATTTGGGAAGAACATGCCAGTCGTGATAGGATCTTTATTCAATGAAAACAGAAAAAAAGATACCAGTAAGTGGTCTGCTAAAATATTTTGCAAAAAATAAAAATCACTCACATGGAAAGGACAAGGATACATTTTTTAAAATATTTATTTACTTATTTTGGGGGGGAGTGGCAAAGGGAGGGATAGAGAGATGATCTCCAGCAGACTTCTGCTGTGTGAGGAGACTGACTCCAGGCTCAATCCCAGGACTCTGGGACTTGAGCCTAAATCAAGAGTCTTGAGCCTAAATCAAGAGTCAGCTGCTTAACCAAATGAGCCACCCAGGCACCTAGATAAGGATATATATTTAAAACAAAAATATGGTTGATGAAATAAAAATGAAGTTTATAGACTACCTACTTTGTAATCTTACTTAAATATATTGACGTTAAGAAAATTTGGGGAAAAAAATAGGTGATAAGACTATAGAATATAATAGAAAATTGATTAGCTTATAAGTCAGAGAATGTAAAAAAAACTTAATATTCAATAGATTTTTAAAATATTATAGTAGAAGCAATAAAATGTCCTCCAAAAATTTATGAAACTATGATCAGGACACAGTGAACAGTGAACAGAAATACAAAACATGAACAATTGATTTTGCTAAGGAAACATTCAGAAAAGAAACAGAAATAAATGGCTAAAAAAAAAATCATGAAGCCAATCATTGTCAGCTGAAGAATGATCTAACAATGATCAAGAGACTAATAATAATCCAGGGAAAAAAAGGAAAAGGAAAACTATTTAACTTTTATCTAGTAATTTTGATTTAAAAAAAAAAAAGATAGCATGTGAGGGCAATATGGCTGTAATCTGTCACTCCATTGATCACTAGGATTGATTTGGCTGATCTAGCTGGCTAGATAGGTGTCCCTTTCCTCCCTCACTGCTCCATGTGCCTTCCTCCCTGAGTAGCCTGCACACTCAGTCAGGGAGGATGGATGACTTTCCTGGATAGATGAGGATCATTCTTCAGTCAAGAATATAGGAATAGCCGAGCTCCCCTACTAGAACCTCCAATCTTTCAAGGTTCACTTGTAGGAAAAAATAGGCTAATCAAGCTTCCAAGACTCCAGATAGATTCAAATGAGGCACTGCATGTGGCAATCTGCCTTTCTTTAAAAAAACAAAAAAACAAAACAAAAAAAAAAAAACAAGGTAAAGAAAGAATTCCTTATAGAAATAAGAGGCTGATCTAATTGAATTTGCCTATCAAGAAACAGATCAGTACTTTGTCTTTCAATTGTCCTTAGGTTGGCTGACCCATTAAACATGGAGGAAACTGTGCAGAGGCAGAAAACTGAGGCAGGAAATAAAACCAGATATTAAAGGGGCCCCTAATTTTAAGCTGTTACAACAAACACAAAGAACAAAAAGCCCCATTATGACCCAGCAATTAATTTCTTTGAATTTCCTATCCCCATTAGCCCATTTGTGTTGTTCACTGAGAATGTCAACTCTTACATATAGGCAGCATGACAAGCAATCTAGCAGAGGCTGGAAAAGCCTGCATACTAGGGAACAGCCAGTGATAAGCAGATCAAAGAACATAGAGGACCACACCAGGACCCTTTAATTAGAGGAGGAGCCTTTGGAGTCAGTCTAAGTCTGAGTTTGGCAGAAAAACGATAGAGGCTGGCAGTCTTCCACTTTCCTGGAGAAGGACCCTTGCCTGACATCTGCTCCTGCTCTTTGAACTTCAAAGGGAAGTTTGCCTACTGACACAAGCAAAACTTTTTTTTTTTTAATTCCTGTTCTCTGTGCATCTCCTTAGCAATTTTTCATGCTTAGAATGAGGGAGGAAAAGAGAATTTCCCTCTGAAAATAAAATGATGCCTGGACTTTTTTCATATAGTACACACAGATAGTAATGTTAGGAATTTTGACTGCTGATGTATCTGGAGCTGAGTTCGCTGAACAGCAGCACCCTCAAAAGAAGAAACATAGACCCTTCCACTGCTAATGATTCCAAAGATGCCCATGATCCTGTCATATTATACCTTCAATTTCACGAACTCCTCCAATGACATTGCATAATCTCTCTTATTGAAATTAGTTAACATCAGCTTCTGTGGCCTCCAATCTAACCAATTTTGAATACCTTGAATAAAAGATGTTGATAGTAGGCTTATTAGTGTTGGTAGTTTAATTAGATACCAACCAATCATATTATCTCCTCTATTTACTTGTGACTAGAGGGACAAAGAGGGAAGCTTTGCAGAAAAGGGCAGGTGTTTAGAACAATTGAAAATATCTTCCTTAGATTTTTGTGATGTGGATTAGCAATTTTCTGGAATTTCTTATAACATGTATAATCTGCTCTTTCCTACTATGATTTTGCAATTCAGATTCTAGATTATTTTAAATTTGAATCCTGTTCTCTGACTAAGGGGTGTTGAGAAGTAGAAAATAGAATTGCTCAGACTTCTTGAGGTAATGGTAGGTAACTTAAAAGAAGAAAATGATGAAGTCACGTCTAAAAATTCTTAGCTCGAGATGAAGAAAACTCAGGGAATTTACGTGACTCAGCTGAATAAACAGCTTTACTCATTACAACTATTGGTCTAATACTCTAATTAAATTCTCTGAGATTCTTATATAAACATTAGGACATTTATGAGGAAAATTCGGATCCTTAAAAATAACTAAAATGGCAATAAGAAATGGGCCAGAAAATTTGAAGTCTCCTATCTTTTCCAGGAACAGTTTAAAAATATGGCTCTTGAATTCTTTGACATTTCTACCATTGAGACATAGGGTCGATATCCCCTCCCACCAAATCTGGACCCTGAGAATATTTGACTTCAATATGATAGAATTCATAGTATGTTATTTTCAAAGCCTCAGCCTTAGGAAAATTACAGCTTCCACATCCTCTCTCTTGAAATACTTGTTTTTAGAACTTGCTACCATATTACAAGGAAGCCCAAAGTAGACGTGCAGAGATCATGTGGAATGGCCTTGTGTAGAGGTTCTGGTCCACAAATATCATCAACCCCCAAAGAGGTGAGTAAAGATACACCTAGATGGTTTCAGCTTCCATATTTAAATCACAGTCAGCCTTTGAATTCTGCCCTGAGGCTTAAGAGCTCAGAAAGTAGAGATATTCTGTCTTCAGCATGACTTTCACAAATTTCTAACCCATAGAATCTGTATAATAAAGTGGTTGTTTAATGTCACAATACCTTGTAGCATTTCTTTATGTAGCAATATTAACTGAAACTCACCTATAAAAATCTTTACATCGCATTTTCTTACAATCTTATATTGAGCCTTCTTGCCATAAATGAAAATGTAATTTGTTCTTATATATGATTAAACCGCTGCAGATAATTTGAAGGTGCTTAACTAAGAAGAAGAAAAACCCTGAAATCTGAATCAGACAGAATATATTACAATGGATACAATAACTCAACTAAGATACTATATCCTGTGTTCAACAACCAGCTGCAGTTCCATGCTAGATTGACTAGACAAATCTGAACCCGTCACAGGTAAGGCTAACTGACCTGAAAGGCCAAAAGCAGAGAAAAGAATTTTAAAATGTTAGGAGGAATAAATTTTATGAATTCTATATCTATAAATATGATATTGTGCCCACACACTGCCTCCTTCTTATATGCTATTAAAATCTGATAGACTTTTTTCCCCCTTGTCAAGGGAATTTTTCAAAAGTGCTGTACTTTTCCTCCTTTTTCATCAGCAATGATGCATTTTCTTATCTGGCTGGAAAGGAAGTCTGAAGGGTCTAAGATAATAAATTTTCTTATCATTAACTTAAACAGGAGATGACTTTAATTGTGACTTTGGCTCCATATATGGCCCTTGGTACTTAGTGTATAGTTATTGACTTAGCAAACATATTTTTCTTTTTTCTAATACATAGAGACCACACAAAGCCAAGCTATCTCACCTGCTGTGGCAAGAAGGTTCTGCTACTTTATTACTTCCACAATCTAAGCTATAGAAACTTTAATCTCTTGGAGCCTTCCAAGACATTAGACTAGTTTATTATGTTAATGATGAAAGCTTGACAAAACTAAGTAAACGTGAGTAGTAAGTTCCTTACACGCTTTTCAAAAATAGATGGATGATGATAGGAGAAAAATCTCACAACAAATGCAAGACAAAGACACCTCAGTGAAGTTCCATATATTATATATATATATATATATATATATATATATATAATCTATAATATATATATATAATCTAGGCTGGTCTGAGATATGCACTATGAAGGAAAGACACAGCCTATGTTTTCTTCTGTGAAAAAGAACATTTAATATCTCTTGTGCTTAGTTGGATGATAACCATAACCATATTTGGATGCCTTTCTTCCACTGGTCAAACAAGAATATTTTATGATTTATGACTTAATAGAGGTCATCCATGGTAGACAGCTTCTAGGATGATTCCCAATGATCCCATTGGTGTTTAAATCCTTTTTAATCCCATTCCCTTGAGTGTGGACTGAATCTAGTGATGTGCTTCTTACAAACAGAATATTGCAAAATTGAAGGAATATCACTACCATGATTAAGTTACAAAAAGCATTTCTGGCTTCCTTCTTCCTCTCTCAGCTTTTCACTCCCAAAAAGTCAGATACACTGTTGCAGACTGCTCTTTAAGAGATCATGCGTCAAGGAACTAAAGAAGGCTTGTGGCCAACAACCAGAAAGTAACTAATACCTGTAGTCCAATAGCTCTCAAGAAACTGACACTTAGGGCAGCCCGGGTGGCTCAGCGGTTTAGCACTGCCTTCAGCCCAAGGCCTGATCCTGGAGTCTCAGGATCAAGTCCCACCTCAGGGTCCCTGTATGGAGCCTGCTTCTCCCTCTGCCTGTGTCTCTGCCTCGCTCTCTCTCTCTCTCTCTCTCCTGTGTCTCTGCCTGTCTCTGCCTCTCTCTCTCTCATGAATAAATAAATAAAATCTTGGAAAAATATTAAAAAAAAAAGAAACTGACACTCACGAGCAACTACATGAATGAACATGGAAGCAGATGCAGATTCTCCCTCCATTCAAGCCTTCAGATGAGACCATGGCCCCGAACAACAGCTTGGTTCAGCCTTGTAAAAGATATTGAACTGGCAGACAAAGTTAAGCTGCTTCCAAGTTCTTGACCCACAGAAACTGTCAATAAATGCTTGTTGTTTTAATCTACTAGGTTCTAGGGTAATTTTTTAAATGTAGAAATAGTTAAATAATATACCACTACGACAGGCTAGTAATCTGGTGTTTCTACCCAAAGTACTTTATTACCAAGTTGATATTCAATATATCTGCAACAGTCTAGAATATTATGTACCAGCTGATCCAAAAATACAGCAGAGTAGTGAAACTGAGAACCCCACGGTCAGGATTCATTTGTAACAAGGACCTATTGGTTTTTTTAACAAAGACCTCCTGGTCACAAGGGAGTATATGACCAGTGGACATAAATTGCAGCGTGAACCATATGTTTTCTGAACCTTCTGGCTAAGCATTCTCAAAAGCATTCCATCAGGAAATAGCTTCAAAAAGAACATAAAGACACAAGTAGTTATGCAAACACAACCCCAGCACGTCATATACATTATATTATGACTTTATGATATAACAACCAGTTGAAAATGGTTAAAAATTTGAACCTCCTCTATTTTTTTAATTTATTTTTTATTTTTTTATTTATTTTATTTTTATCTCTCTTTTTATTTTATTTTTTATAATAAATTTATTTTTTATTGGTGTTCAATTTACCAACATACAGAATAACACCCAGTGCTCATCCCGTCAAGTGTCCCCCACAGTGCCTGTCACCAGTCACCCCCACCCCCTGCCCTCCTCCCCTTCCACCACCCCTAGTTCATTTCCCAGTGTTAGGACTCTTTATGTTCTGTCTCCCTTTCTGATATTTCCAACACATTTCTTCTCCCTTCCCTTATATTCCCTTTCACTATTATTTATATTCCCCAAATGAATGAGAACATACACTCTTTGTCCTTCTCCGATTGACTTACTTCACTCAGCATAACACCCTCCAGTTCCATCCACGTTGAAGCAAATGGTGGGTACTTGTCGTTTCTAATGGATGAGTAATATTCCATTGTATACATAAACCACATCTTCTTTATCCATTTATCTTTCAATGGACGCCGAGGCTCCTTCCACAGTTTGGCTACTGTGGACATTGCTGCTAGAAACATCGGGGTGCAGGTGTCCTGGCGTTTCATTGCATCTGAATCTTTGGGGTAAATCCCCAACAGTGCAATTGCTGGGTCGTAGGGCAGATCTATTTTTAATGCTTTGAGGAACCTCCACACAGTTTTCCAGAGTGGCTGCACCAGTTCACATTCCCACCAACAGTGTAAGAAGGTTCCCTTTTCTCCACATCCTCTCCAACATTTGTTGTTTCCTGCCTTGTTAATTTTCCCCATTCTCACTGGTGTGAGGTGGTATCTCATTGTGGTATTGATTTGTATTTCCCTGATGGCAAGTGATGCAGAGCATTTTCTCATGTGCATGTTGGCCATGTCTATGTCTTCCTCTGTGAGATTTCTCTTCATGGTTTTGCCCATTTCATGATTGGATTGTTTGTTTCTCTGGTGTTGAGTTTAAGAAGTTCTTTATAGATTTTGGAAACTAGCCCTTTGTCTGATACATCATTTGCAAATATCTTCTCCCATTCTGTAGGTTGTCTTTTAGTTTTGTTGACTGTATCCTTTGCTGTGCAAAAGCTTCTTATCTTGAAGAAGTCCCAATAGTTCATTTTTGCTTTTGTTTCTTTTGCCTTCGTGGATGTATCTTGCAAGAAGTTACTGTGGCTGAGTTCAAAAAGGGTGTTGCCTGTGTTCTCCTCTAGGATTTTGATGGAATCTTGTCTCACATTTAGATTTCTCATCCATTTTGAGTTTATCTTTGTGTATGGTGCAAGAGAGTGGCCTAGTTTCATTCTTCTGCATGTGGATGTCCAATTTTCCCAGCACCATTTATTGAAGAGACTGTCTTTCTTCCAGTGGATAGTCTTTCCTCCTTTATCGAATATTAGTTGACCATAAAGTTCAGGGTCCACTTCTGGGTTCTCTATTCTGTTCCATTGATCTATGTGTCTGTTTTTGTGCCAGTACCACACTGTCTTGATGACCACAGCTTTGTAGTACAACCTGAAATCTGGCATTGTGATGCCCCCAGCTATGGTTTTCTTTTTTAAAATTCCCCTGGCTATTCGGGGTCTTTTCTGATTCCACACAAATCTTAAAATAATTTGTTCTAACTCTCTGAACAAAGTCCATGGTATTTTGATAGGGATTGCATTAAACGTGTAACCTAAACGTGGGCCTAATTTATTGGCATATAGCTGTTCATAATATGTTTTTAAAATCGTTTGTATTTCCTTGGTGTTGGTAGTGATCTCTCCTTTCTCATTCATGATTTTATTAATTTGAGTCTTCTCTCTCTTCTTTTTAATAAGGCTGCCTAATGATTTATCTATCTTATTAATTCTTTCAAAGAACAAACTCCTGGTTCTGTTGATCTGTTCCACAATTTTTTGGTCTCGATTTCATTGAGTTCTGCTCGAAATTTAATTAACTCTCTTCTTCTGCTGGGCGTGGGGTCCATTTGCTGTTTTTTCTCTAGCTCCTTTATGTGTAAGGTGAGCTTTTGTATTTGAGTTCTGTCCAGTTTTTGAATGGATGCTTGTATTGCGATGTATTTCCCCCTCAAGACTGCTTTGCTGCTTCCCAAAGATTTTGACGGTTGTATCTTCATTCTCATTAGTTTCCATGAATCTTTTAAAGTCTTCCTTAATTTCCTGGTTGACCCTTTCATCTTTTAGCAGGATGGTCCTTAACCTCCACGTGTTTGAGGTCCTTCCAAACTTCTTGTTGTGATTTAGTTCTAATTTCAAGGCATTATGGTCTGAAAATATGCAGGGGGGGGGGGATCCCAATCTTTTGGTATCGGTTCAGACCCGATTTGTGACCCAGTATGTGGTCTATTCTGGAGAAAGTTCCATGTGCACTTGAGAAGAATGTGTATTCAGTTGAGTTTGGATGTAAAGTTCTGTAGATATCTGTGAAATCCATCTGGTCCAGTGTAACATTTAAAGCTCTCGTTTCTTTAGAGATGTTGTGTTTAGAAGACCTATCGAGGGTAGAAAGAACTGGATTGAAGTCCCCAAGTATAAGTGTATTATTATCTAAATATTTCTTCACCTTGGTTATTAATTGGTTTAAATATTTGTCAGCTCTCACATTCGGGGCATATATATATTGAGGATTGTTAAGTCCTCTTGTTGGATAGATCCTTTAAGTATGAGATAGTGTCCCTCTTCATCTCTCACTATAGTCTTCGAGGTAAATTTTAGTTTATCTGATATGAGGATGGCTACCCCTGCTTTCTTTTGAGGACCATTTGAAAGGTAAATGGTTGTCCAACCTTTTATTTTCAGGTTGTAGGTGTCCTTCTGTCTAAAATGAGTCTCTTGTAACAGCAAATGGATGGGTCCTGCTTTTTTATCCAGTCTGACACCCTGCGCCTTTTGATGGGGTCATTAAGCCCGTTCACGTTCAGAGTTACTATTGACAGATATGAGTTTAGTGTCATCATGATATCTATTCAGTCCTTGTTTTTGTGGATTGTTCCTCTGAACTTCTTCTTAAAGGGGAATTTTAAGAGTCCCCCTTAAAATTTCTTGCAGAGCTGGTTTGGAGGTCACATTTTCTTTCAGTTCCTGCCTGTCTTGGAAGCTCTTTATCTCTCCTTCCTTTTTGAATGAGAGCCTTGCTGGATAAAGTATTCTTGGTTGCATGTTCTTCTCATTTAGGACCCCGAATATATCCTGCCAACCCTTTCTGGCCTGCCAGGTCTCTGTGGAGAGGTCTGCTGTTACCCTAATACTCCTCCCCATAAAAGTCAGGGATTTCTTGTCTCTTGCTGCTTTAAGGATCTTCTCTTTATCTTTGGAATTTGCAAGCTTCACTCTTAAATGTCGAGGTGTTGAACCGGTTTTATTGATTTTAGGGGGGGGGGTCTCTCTATTTCCTGGATCTGAATGCCTGTTTTCCTTCCCTGTTTAGGAAAGTTTTCAGCTTGGATTTGTTCAAATACATATTGTGGCCCTCTGTCTCTTTCGGTGCCCTCAGGAACCCCATTAAACGTTGGTTTTTCTTCCTCAGGCTGTCGTTTATTTCCCTTAATCTGTCTTCATGGTCTTTTGTTTGTCTCTTTTTTCCTCAGTTTCCCTCTTTGCCATCAACTTATCTTCTATGTCACTCACTTGTTCTTCCACCTCGTTGTTAGGACTTCTAGTTTGGATTGCATCTCATTCAATTGATTTTTAATTTCTGCCTGATTAGTTCTAAATTCTGCAGTCATGAAGTCTCTTGAGTCCTTTATGCTTTTTTCTAGAGCCACCAGTAGCTGTATAATAGTGCTTCTGAATTGGCTTTCTGACATTGAATTGTAATCCAGATTGTGTAACTCTGTGGGAGAGAGGACTGTTTCTGATTCTTTCTTTTGAGGTGAGGTTTTCCTTCTAGTCATTTTGCTCAGTGCAGAGTGGCCAAAAACAAGTTGTATTGGGACAAGGAGAAAAAGAGAACGAGAGAAGGAAGGAAAAGAGAAAAAGAAAAAAGGAAGAAAAAAAGGAAAAAAGAGAAGAAAAAGGGAAAGGTGAAAAAGAAAGGGTGGGGGAAGCAATCAGAAATCAAAAAGAGAAAAAAAAACAAAACCACGGGGGAGTACCTTCCGATTCTGTGTACTTTAAGTCCCTTGACTTCCCCTGAACTGGTCCGTGTCGCTGGTCTTCTGGGGGAGGGGCCTGCTGTGCTGATTCTCAGGTGTTAGCACTTGGGGGAGCTGCTCTGCCCCTGCCTGGTGTAGGCTCAGTGGGGGTTGTTCACCCCGTGAGGCCCCAGGAGGAACAGCCACAGTGGCGGGGGGGGAGAAACTCTGGAAACCTGGATTCAGCCCCCGCAGTAACTCCAGGGCTCCCCGTCTGCAGGGCCTGGGGGCTCCGGGGCGGGGCCGCTGATCTGCTCAGCTCCAGGCAGGAGCGTCCTTGCTGTCCTGGGCCCTCCCGGCCTCTGCCTGTCCCTGGGGGAGGCCGGATCCTGGGCTGTGTCCCGGCGCCCTGTGCTCCGGGGCCTGTGCTGTTGGATTCGCGCTCCCGCCCCGCAGCCCCCTCCGCGGAGCCGCCGCCTGAGCCCCTCCGAGCTGCTCCGGGTCCCGCCGTGCGCGCTGCAGTCCTTAGGGAGCTCAGCGCACTCTCCCGGGGCGCAGGTGCCTGTTAGTGTCCCAGGGAGCCCGAGGGCATCCCCGCCCTCCTGGGTCCTGCTCCAACTCCCTGCGGGCCCCTTTCCTCCCCCTGGAAGGTCGGTGCAGCTCCTGCTCCTCCGGGACGGGGCTCTCCTGTCCTGGGGACACTCGCCCCGGCCTCAGCCCAGCTCCTCGCAGGGCCCCTCCCCCTTTGAGGCCTTTTGTTTCTTTATATCTTTTCCCCCCGTCTTCCTACCTTGACTGAAGCGCGAACTCTTTCACTGTAGCGTTCCAGCTGGTCTCTCTTTAAATCTCA
Source organism: Vulpes lagopus (assembly GCF_018345385.1). Lineage (NCBI taxonomy): Eukaryota > Metazoa > Chordata > Mammalia > Carnivora > Canidae > Vulpes > Vulpes lagopus. The sequence goes on along the minus strand of NC_054828.1, from coordinate 86,882,117 downwards.
GGCTGAATTCATAGATTTTCAGGATGATTAGAAGGGTATCTAGGTAATTTGGTGGGGACCGGTGATTTGGGGACCCTACTCTTCCTTGAGCCTGCTTTAGAGATAGCATCACACAGTATGGCAGTACCAGCCAAATGTGTTTTGCAGCAGGGTTAAAACCCTTCTCAGGGATTATGAAGTAAAGGAGGAAAAAAATATTCCCATTGGCAGATCTTCAAAAACTGCACCTTGTTTTTCACTTTACCTGGAAAGGAGTGGTGGTCTCAGGTCAAGATATACTGATTCTTAAGACAGTGATTGATCGTTCAGTCAGATATCTAACAAAGGACTTTGAATAGCAATATTAGAGGATTTTGTGAGAACGAGTTTTGGTTAAAGAGCATCTGGGACCTGAGAATGGACTTAAAGCAGTGTTACAAAATTACTGGCTTCTAATGATAAGACTTAAAAACAGAACAAAGCAAAAGTTTTTCACTGACAATGTTTTGGAAAATACTATAAAGAGTCTGAAAATATTTGTATGCCTCACCAAAAGGCTACCATTGCAAAACAGCCTCTTCAAATTCAGGACAGGATGAGCCTTTATAGATGTTCATTAGCCTTCTTTCCCAACCAGGCCAGTGTTGATACAGTCAGCCCCAGAAACAAAGTGGGTAAAGGGGCAGAGATAGGATAGATCCATAGATTTAACCACATGGAATTTCATCTCACCAGGCTTGGCTTGGCCCATCCCTCTTGCTGAGACTAATTCTGAACCCATAATATGACACCATGTATTAGGGGCCCAGACAGCTCTCTGGTAGTAGGTTGATTACATGTGACCCTTTCTGTCATGAAGGGGGGCAAAGATTTGTCCTCACCAAATAGACACCCAATCTAGATTTGAAGTTACTTTCCCTGCCGCTGTCAATATCATTCATCCATGAAATTACTCAATGCTTTATACTCTGCACCCAACCAAGAAACCAATTCAAAATAAAGGAAGTAAATGAGGAGCTGTTGCTTGTGAAATTCACTAGTTTTATTTCTCTCCATCAGCTGTAAGCAACTAGTTCTCAAAATAATAGAAGTTGGGGGACAATACATTTGGAATGATAGAATGTTGTTTCTCTCATAGAGATAATCTATTTCCATCCCATAGAGATAAACCCAGTGCCATGAAACAAAGGAGCAGTGGTGGATGGGATAAAGGCATCTATCAGGATTATAGCTAATAGCCCACCTTGAAAAATTTAAATTTCTTGGGTTGTACCAGACTAGAGGCTTTAGTATGCAAAAGAATCATGGTTTCTCTGAACTGGAGAAATTGAAAGTGTGACTTAGCTTTTTGTAACTCCTAATGTAAGTGGAGAAATTATGAAAAAGAATATTTGTCGAGGTTATTGAATCTGACCATCCAGAACAAATACAGTGGGTATTATATAATAATATCCAAAAGAATAGTGATTCCTACTGGCTGCCTCCTGTTCTACCATCTCAATAGTCAAGACTTCATTTTCTTCATATTGAGATCTTCCCTTGCTTCTCCATGCAAGTTGCCAAGTGAATTCATGTGGAATATAGAAGGGATACTAGAAGTAGTAAGTCATGTCCATACCTCAGTTGCAAATTCAAGGATACTGGATTTTCAGTTGCCATAAAAAACAAATTACATATTAATATGTATGTTTCTTGCATTCCCCTATAATCGGTAGGGTATATTTGTAAAGGAAAATATTATTTTCCTCACAGATACAGAAAACTGAAATTTGACCAAAACAGATACAAAGAATAAGCATTACTAAAATATTTTAGACTCAGAAAATAGAGTACAAATTAGAATCTGTTCAGCTGCAAGTAACATAAGATGTTTTTAAGTAAATCACATAATGGAAAGTTTAAAGTAGAGCCAGCTTTGCTTCATCTCCCTTGAGTTTTCTTGGTTTTCTTTCCTATCTATATCAGCTTTCTACTCAGATGGTAGCTGATGTCTTTCAGCAAATTGGACCTCACATCTAGGCATTGGAACACTGATAGTAAAATATATCATTACTTATTCTGTGTATCTAAAGCTAGAATATTTTCCCAAGGAACTTCTGGGACTTTTCTTCTCAGAACTTACTAGCCACACTTAAAAAATAGGTCTAATCCTAAATAATGCCTGACAAAGATGTTGCACTACACATAGGCCAGTGAAGCTGGGGATATGTTGACCCTGGAAGCATAAGTGTTTGTATAAGAAAACAAATAAAATTGGGATCCCTGGGTGGCGCAGCGGTTTGGCGCCTGCCTTTGGCCCAGGGCGCGATCCTGGAGACCCGGGATCGAATCCCACATCGGGCTCCCGGTGCATGGAGCCTGCTTCTACGCTCCGCCTGTGTCTCTGTCTCTCTCTCTCTCTGTGACTATCATAAATAAATAAAAATTTAAAAAAAAAAAAAGAAAACAAATAAAATGTATGAAGTAAAATTGCATTGGTGTTGAAAAGGGTGAAAACGAGACCTACACGGCTTATCAGCAATGAACATGACAACGGAGAGCAAAGAACACCAAATGTAAATGTAGAAATAGGAAGTAAAAATGGCTTGTCTCCTGTTGGAAAGGATGAGCGCATGTATGGTTATACATGGTGATAGATGGATCATAGTAAGAATCATGTCGGTTTGGGTATCTTTGGGTATAGAGAAGAATAGTTTATTTGGGCTCACACAGGTTGACAGCCCTATGGCTATGTCTATGCTACACGATCCTGTACCTTTGGTCATAACACACTCAATTAATGGTAGACTGTTGACCCACTGGGACCATTTAGATTCTTGTTCTCTAGAATTTGAAGTCTGCATGGAATAAACCAAAGATTGAAAATGCCTGAGGCTGTTTGCATTGAGTTGAAAAAAAAAAAAGATCCATAAACGTCAACTAGTGACAATCTCAGACCTGCTCTTATTCATGCACCTCCTGTGGTTTGTTTGTGCATCTATTTCATCAGTGCTGATCGACTCTAATACTCAACCAGTAATTCCTATTTTTGGCTGAAATTTTGATTTCTGTTGTTAACAACCTGATACAATATTAACTAATACTGGTATGCTATCAAATTGGAAATCACTGATATAGTTCAAACTTTTAAATCTATTAATAAAGAAAGTGAACTCTAGGAAGTGTAAATTGGTTTATACAAGGATACTCAGCTTCTTGGAAATTAAACTGTAACTAGAACCCACATTCCCTTACCACTGCCAGTGAATTTTTTAGAGATAGATATAAAAATGATGAGTGCCTGACAATGCAGCCAACACTCTAGCTTAGAACTTTTCTTTGAAAAGTTTCTACCAGTGTTTTGCAAACACCGTGGGAGATTGCTGACCTCACTGAAAGTGCTATGACCCACTTCTTGATATTATCTAGGATTTAGTAACCTTTCCTTCTTCTTCCAGACACATTTTATTTTGAGCCCTCCACCCTTCCACCACTGTAAGTTTTTCCCATTTTAACCTTACAACATTTGAGGAATGAAAAGAGTTCCTGATTGTAAACCATATTGGTACCCCTCCCTTACAGTACAGTCTTGTAATACTAAATAACAACAACTGTCTGTTTTCTCATATAGACTTATGAGGAGCGAAGTCTAAAAAATGCCCTTAAAGGAGAGTGTAATACAACAAAAATGGCAAACAAAAAGCAAACCAGGGACATAAAAATTTTGAAAACTTGTTAGGTAAAATAATCAGACCAACAGGTCCTTAACTGTGGTTTCAGTCTGAATTTATCTGGATTCCAACAACATGCTGACCTTCAATCAATTTGTTTTATTTCCTGGAAATAACATTCTCTGATCTTTGTCAGGTCTCATTCAATTCTATCCACCCTGGCCTTGAAGTATGTCAAACTTCTGGGAAATATAGCAAGAATGTTTATGTCTATTGTTTTTTTCTAGATTGTGGAATCCAAACAAACATTGATGCTTTTAATCTATGAATCATTCATTTTCAGACAAAATGAGCAAAAAACCAACTAAATCTTTGGGAGAGCACTGACCCACTCTTAGATTCTTAAATTGTAGAAGCAAATAGGATAAATACTTGTCTGCCTTGTGTCCTTCAAGAAACAATGGGTTGTGATTTCTGAGCAATAAGCCAAAAGGATTTTGTAGAAAATAATGATGTTTTATCAGTGTGGTTGACTATAGACTGAATGTGTGACTGAGCCTGGTCAGCAGAATAGAACAACCTGCTTTCTAGTTATTAGAGAGAATGGTTCCAGGATCTGCACCTTTTAGTTCTCTTGGTGTAGACTCTGGAGCAGATCACGTCTTCAGTCAAGGGAATTTAAAGAGTTGGATTCAATAACTCTGACAACCCATAATAAAGGCAGTTTCTTAAATCACTCTGATTCATACCTTGCTCAGGTAAGTAGGATCATATATTCATGTATACTCAAGCCCTGTTTTAAATTCCAGTTTCAGTGACAAAGTTCTTGTCCTGTTTTCTCTGTTACTATCTAAATTCCCTTAATTATCTTTGCCTTATAGACCAGGGGCTGATAAACCACAACCCAGTGGTAAAATCCAGCCCACTTCTTGCTTTCATAAGTAAAGTTTTTTTAAACAATCATGCCGTACTTATTTGTTTATGAATTGTATATGGATACTATTATGTTAATAATGGCAGAGTTCCATAGATGTGACAGATATTCTATGGCCAGCAAAGCTGAAAATATTATCTGGCCTATTACAGAAAAATGTTCCTGTCCTCTTACCAAATTCCTGACTCAATTTTTTGCAGTTGCCCTAACATCCAGCCCAATGTTCTTTTTTGGGGTGGAGGGGGGATTCAGCCCAATATTCTTATCTTTGTTCTGTGATTTGTGTATCTGATATCTATTTGAATATTTTTCTCAGTTTCTTCTGTATTTTTTATCTCGATATAATTTTTTAAAATTTTGGAATAATTTAAGATTTACAGAAAATTTGCAACAATATTACAGAAAGCTTCTGTATTTTTGCACTCACCTTTCCCCTAATACATTTATCATAACTAAAGAGGAAATATTGACACACTATTATTAATAACAGCTTATAATTTATTCAGATGGATTTCCTTAGCCTTTATCTAATGTTCTTTCTCTGTTGCAAGATTCCATACAGGATATCACATTATATCTGGTCTTCATATTTCCTTCAATCCTTTACCCTGTGATCATTTCTAATTATTTCTTTGTTTTTGATCACCTTGCAAGTTTTGAGGAGTAATGGTCATGCATTTTTGTAGAATATTCCTCAGTTTGGGTTTGTGTGATATTTTTCTCATGGTTAGACAAGGTTAAGGGTTTTGAGGAGAAAAAACATAAACACCTTACTAAGGGTTCATAAATTCAAAATGACTATTGCTGTCGTCACCCTTCAGCTACTGGCTAACATAGTGTTTGTTTTTCAGGTTTCTTCACTATAAAATCACTCTTACCGACTTCTCATATTGTATTTTTTAGAAGAAAGTCTCTATGCATTGTTTTTTGCATTTTTTATTAGCCTTCCTATAACCAAATACTATCTTTATTCTTTGGCATCTCCATTTGATTCCCCAGGGAGTTTTTGCTGATGACCACATGGACTCATGCTTATTTTCTGCCACTAGACACTCTGGAATACTACCCTACCATCTCTTAGGCTCCCACTCAACCCTCATGGTTTGTGTTCTGGTGGACTGATCTACTTTCTCTACTGTTTTCTCTGCTTTGAATTGTGATCTTGCCAATCAAGGTCACTTACAGCAAAAGACATGATTGGGCATAGATTGAGATATGTAAGTTGAAAGAAATGAAATAATCTGTACTTATTATCACGAACATTTAATGACATGAGAAAATCTAATGATGATTCCAAATATGATGAGTTGGTGATGATGGGGGCACATTAAAATGACTTTATTTAGTAGGCACTTGGATAATGGGAGCAAAGGCTGTTGTGTTGAGAGATTTAGATTTGTAGAATTCTTGAGGAGAGATAGGCTCTGGGATACAATAATGGTAATTAACGGCATACAATTATATATGAAAAATAGCACATTGATGTAATTATCTATTTTCAGAAAAGGCAACAATTTAACCAAATTTAATCAAGTTTACAATGAATTGGTACAGGAGAGGTCATGAGGACTCACAAAGCAGAACATCAGAGGATGTCTCAGAAAAACATTTTAACCAATACAAAATTGAATAAGGTTTACATAAAAAAAAAATTAAAAGGAGGATAAGGTGGGGAATCTATTCAAACAAGAAACCTATTGCTCCTAGACAAATTAGAATATAAGATAAGCTTTGTGAAAATCATGCTGGTGGTCAAGTGAATACTTTTAAGAATTGGAGATCATTACAATGCAGGAAAGCATTTAAGCTGCTACTTAGCTGAAGGTTGGAATTAAAAGTACAGCATGCCCTTGGATCTATTCATAGAAGCTGTAATGTTTATTAGTATGTGAGAGACAGTCATTAAGGTGTTACTGCCTTAATTTGTATCAGGACATATAAGAAATAATTCAATTAGGTATTAAACAGTTTTTCAATTAAATTTTTTTTTCATATTTAATTTCTGACCAATTTGGGATTCATATATAATTTCTTTCTGGTTAACTTAAGTCCATGAACTTAAACTTCTAGCAAAAACGCATTTAAATTTTAGTGACATGTTTTTCTTTTTTACTGAGTGCATTTGTTAGTTTTGAGTGAATTTCGATTAAGAAAAGCAACAAATTACATTGATAAACACTGCAGTTAAGTGCAAGTTTCTGAGGTACAGACTCCAGCTGTGTGTTTTCTCATCTATGAAGAGGTTTAGGAGGGGAAGTTAACCTTGTTCTCCCTGTTCTTTGTAAGTGAAGCTCTCCCCTTTGAGATAGGTGATAATTAGAACAAGGAGTGTGGCATTTAACCAAAACATTTGACTACATAATTAGATAGCCTTAGTTTTATTTAGATCACACAAAGAAGCTGCAGGCTTCCTGAAAGCAATGGGCAGACTCCCCAAACCTCCCTTGGAGATGTTCCTCTGTAGGAGCCTTGCCTGAGAAAAGGCTCGGAGTGGGCTCCATTGATGCCGGCAGCATTGGTGGCTTTACAATGCCTGTGAAGGCGGGATTTGGCTTGCTTTACTGTCAGACCTTGTTTTCATCCTCTTGCTTTGTTTCTAAATACATCCAAATTTTTTTCTCCTATGAAGCACACTGTTCCCAATGGGAGTTCTGAGTGAAAAGCTAAAGCTATAATTTGCTTTAGTGAAATATAGAAAATAAATGTATAAAGTATTTCTCCAGAGGCAGATCTGAATTCTACTGCCTTAAATATTTTAAAAAAATGATTGGTAAATGTTACTCATTTGATCCAATTTTACTCAAAAAGGCACATTGATACATATGTTTAAGTATTTTATATTAGCCATATATTCACAACCTTTGCTTATTGTTATTATTTATTCTTACCCTTTGCAGCCTTTTAAATCTGGACCTCCCCTGCCTTTAACTTTTGAATTATTGATACATTTTATAGCTTTGACTTTAGGGTCATGGTGTTCTCATAATTATCTGTGTCATCAATTCTTTATTGATTCAGTGATAAGGGTATTGAACTACTGGTCAGCCTTGTAAACAGCATGTTTCTTAGATCAATTGGAGCTTATCTTTCTTCAGACTTCTATGAAAACTGTACAAGACTGAAATAAAGCTAAGAATTCTCAGGCCAAGTAATACACTCATTCATCATTTACTTAAGAATCTAGACTATAAAGCGTGAAATACAAAGACACAGATTCAGTCTTAGATTAGCTATATCTTCACTGCATATATTTCTTTCCTCCCCACCAATGGATTAATGATGCCATAATATATGTCTTTATCTAGAATAGTATTATTACAGATGGACATGGAGATACATATATAGATTCCTTGAAAGAACCACTTATGGTCTCAACTACTGAGAGCTTCATCAGTCCCTTCCAAGATGGCCCTAGCTACAGAAAGCCCCTTGCTCAAGGGTGGTTCATATGTAGTGACTGATGGAGGCCAGGTTATGAAGACCTGGTCATTTTTACCCAATGTGAGATAAAATTGCTGAGACATTCCTGCTCTAGTGGTCCCTACAGACCAAGGACCAAAGTGTTGTCTGGTCTGTTTTGCAGATCAGATTGTTCCTCTGCCCAATCTTTCCTTTTTCCTTTCTCTCTCTTCTACATTCCATCATTATACTCTATCTCAGAGTCTGCTTTCAGAAGAAACTACCACTAATGCCTTGCTGGGATCTAGCCCTTTGTGAATCGTAGTTTGGGTGATGGGCGTCTCCAAACAGGCCACTCAGTGCCAGCTGATAGCTACACTACACAGGGATTGTATGGCTGCACCCTAAGACAGGACAATAATTCTAATATTCCCTTAAGATACATGACACTTGAAGGATGACAACAAAGCCAAATGTTGTGGCCATATTAAAGGGTGACTAAAACAATAAGTAATGATACAATATAAATAGAAAGTCAAAATTAGAATAATTCCATTCCTTTGGGGTGGTAGAATTAATGTAGCAAATAAGACATAAGCAAAAAGACCCCTAAGTACATAGAGTTCTAAGAGGGCAGATGGGGTAAGTGAGGGCCTCCCTGTGACTTAACAGGGTGAAATGGAAATAACACATCAACTGATAGAAAACATCAACTGACTTATTTCCTCACTTCTATAGAATCAACACTTGAAAGATGATCTTATAAAGACCTGGAGAAGAAGCCTCCTATAGAACCCTAGAATCACCTGAAGTCTGAAACCAACACTCAAAGGTTTCCCTGGATTGAACAGACCCCAAGAATTCCTCTAGAATAAAGGTAGAGTGAAGACATTTTTGAGGTATACCTACTTTAGGTTGCTTTCTGATGAATAGACTAAAGTGAGATTCACTATAAGGAATGCAGAGTGAAGACATTTTTGAGGTATACCTACTTTAGGTTGCTTTCTGATGAATAGACTAAAGTGAGATTCACTATAAGGAATGCAGAATGAAGTGATATGTGACCTGATACAACCCAGCCATCCCAAAACAGTCTTCTCTGAGGCTTGATTGGTCCATAAGGACAGGGCAATTATTTCAGTACATGGAGTGAGCTAAAGAGGTGCAGAAATATGGACAAGATTCCAAAACTTCACCAGAAAGCAGCTTCATAAAGGAAATAAGAATGTTTTGTAATTTATTTAACTCATATTAATGGGGTTCTTTTGCAGAGATGTATGTTTATCACAGCAATAATGAATCATTTAATCTGAAGCTGATAACAATATTTTATGTAAAAGTACTTTGTAAATTTAAAGAAACATAATGTTACTTATCACTGACACAGTACCTAGAACAACAGGCCATCAATAAATGTCGATTGCATGGTAAGTGAAACTACTAAAAACATTATTATCTTTATTAGTAGTAGTATGAAATGATCCATTTGCCTTTGTTAAACATCAGTTTTTACATGTAGTAATTAATATGTAATTAGATAAAGAAAATATCCTTTTGTATGCTTTCAGAGTCAACATTCCATGGAAAATATAAGCACAGTTTTACTTTCATTTTTTAAAGTTTTTATTTTAATTCAGTTAGTTAACAGACAAGGCACAATCTTACTTTTAGATAATCCTCAAAAAAGAAATATTTTTTGTTTTGTTTTGTCTTTGGTCCCCATTGTAAGAAATCCAACCCAGAGTCCTGGTTTATTTTGTAAGTTTTATATTTTATAGAAGGCTATTGATTAAGCACCTGCTCCTATAGTTGCTAAAACATAAGGGATCTCTGATCACTTATGAATTCAGAATGCCTCACTTTATGTTCTTTTCAGAGAAGATAATCTCAGATGATCTGCTATCAAACTTTTATCCAGAGCCTGGATGAGAGAAAGAATATTTATGGAAACTTGACAAATTTATAGTCCATTCATTTTATCTTTAAATGAAGCTGAGCTCCCTGAGGGAAATATGCAAAGATCACATTATTTGATTTTCTTGTCTAATTACAAAGCTCTTTCAAAGAAAGAATAATATTTAAAAAGTAGTAGTGAAAGATATCCTATTATGTCTTTTTTTTCTTTCATTTTCTTTTATTTTAGTTTCATTTTTAAACACTTTTGGCTTTGGGTCTGAGAATCTGCTCAGAAATATGAACCTGCTCCCCAGAAAAATCTATATCTACAATATCTGTGTATATATACACATTATTTTACCCTTACTTTCACTAGTACATAGATTCTTTGATGCTCATTTATGGACTTGAGGGAATTACAGACAAAAAGTTGAAACTTCCCTCTAGTAGGCATCTACCCTAATTCCAATGTTTATCTTTAAGCATTCTATTGGCTGTAGGCTTCAGCTAATGTTTTATTGTTACCTTATTAGGGGTTTTGTACAGGATATTGAATTTTCTTGAAGGACTTTTTATGACTTACTGAGATAATTTTCTAATTTGACCTACTAATATGATGGTTTAAATTAGTAGATTCTTCTGCTATGAGAAATGTTGGCATCCCTAAAGTAAATTAATTTGGTCCTGATGTATTTTCTGGTGGATTTGGGAACTTTATCTGTGACCATTTTCAATAAAAATATGCTTTTCAACACAGTACTCAAATGATATTC